>NW_007727521.1:493155-498160 GCF_000696425.1 Galeopterus variegatus
CAGCCAGTGAGCGGGAACCGGTCCATATGTGGGATCCGAACCCTCGGCGGGAGTGCCGCCGCGCTCCCAAGCGGTACACTGTAGCAGTGCGCCACCGGGCCAGCCCCCTCAGTTTTCTGGTTTTGATGTTGTACTGTAAATACATAACATGTACCCATGGAAGAAGTTGGGTGAGGGGTACGTGGAACATCTCCGTACTATTTTTTACAAATTCCCATGAATCTGTAACTATTTCAAACAGAATTTTTTTAAAAAGTAAGTGGGTTGAAGGAGTGACAGTATTTGATTAATAACTCATTTGTCCCTGGCCCTGCCAATCTAAATCTCTGAGCCGGTGAAACTTCTCCTGGTTATGGTCTCTTTGTGTCTTTTTTTAAATGGAGCCATCCCAGACTTTGAAAATGTGTGACAATAGGACATAGATCAGGGGTCTCAAACTGGTGCTCCACAGGCCTCATCTGACTTACAGATGTGCTTCATTGCTAATGTAAAAAGAAACTTTTTATTGTTACAACTTTCCAAATTAGGTACCAGCATTTTAAAATCAGGAGACTTGATATAAACATCAGGATGTGGGGCTTCGTCTGAAAAATCAAAAGATTTGGTTATCCTGAGCTCTCATGTGTTTGCACATGGCAGAGAAATGCTGACATGGAGGGGCAGCGGCAGACCCGATGGGCCTTTCCAGTTTGGCGCCTCCGCCTGGGAACCAAGGGTCCCCTGTCATTTATCATCACATGCTAGGCACTTATTTTTCTTATACTTGGACACTTCACTCATTTATGCTACTTGCCTGACATAAATGTAGGTTTTCAATTTTCAGCCTAATTACGTAGATGGTAGCTTTCTAAAGTTATCAGTTTTATGAAATCTTAGGCATCCCCAAGGCAACAGAAAAAAATACATATGTGTAGATATGAATGTCTCATGGGCTATTTCATAGTATAACAAAATCCATTGACTTACACTATCTCGAGAATCTTTTTCTTTTTTTAGTCAATCAATCAACAATTTATTGAGAATGTATTTATGCCAGACTGCTTGCTGGCTCTGGAGCTACATTACATGGATAAATTAGATGATTTATCTTTAATATGGTAAGGGCAACAGTACAGAAATGGACGATGTGCTAGAAGAACTTGGGAGGAAACATCAATTATGCCTGAGGGAACTGGGGAAAACTTTGCAGAATAGGGTAACATTGCAGCTCAGTTCTGGAGTGAGTAACCAGAAGGACTTTCTGGCACAGAAAATAGCATGTGCAAAAGCACCCAGCTCTACACAGACACAGGATGTGTCAGGATGGTGACAAATGTATCATGGCTGAGGTTTAGGGGTAGAACCGTCAAAGTGAAGCTAGAGATCTGAAGCCAGACCATGAAGAGCTTCAAAAGCCACTCTTTATAGAAAAACTGTTCCTGGAGGTATTGCAGAGCAAACAAAAACATTTCAGTATAAAACCAGCAGTCCCAACCTCCTGAAACCAGCCTTTATCATTTCCACATCTCATGATGCAGTTATGGTTTTAGATTAATTGATATCTACAGAGATGCTATCAGTAAAGGAAAACTGTTGCAAGGTACTGACTATGGTTTGGAAATCAAGCACTTGTTGAGTTCTCATAGAGTGTTGAGTGAGAAGGAGCTAAATATTGTCATTCGGTCAATACCAGTGGCGAGCCCGTGGATGTATGGCACTGTGCTGTGCCTCACAGCTACCCACACAGTGCCAACCAGGCAGAGCGCCTATCTCCCAGTTACTTGCCAGCAAACGCTTGCGGACAACTCTGGATATTTATCGTGGCCCCACGCTACACGTGACAGGCAGGAGCACCCTTGACTGCGAGGGCCAGGATTTGTCATTTTGGTTACAGATCTTTTCTTTTATGGCCTATATTCAGACTTAGCCCAGGCCAGATTCTGAAAGGAATGTGCCATTGCAGCCAAAGGAAGGGACGTGGCAAGGAATCAAAGGTGTATTTGGTCCTGACCATTTGCAAAACCAGCAAAACATTTCGTGAAATCAAAATATAAGTAAACAAACCACCCAAGAGGGAACTGTGCTTAAATTATAGCAGATGAAACTTAGAATACAATAAAGAAATATTCTCTGAAAGGAAGAAGTGTTAAAATTGAAAGAGCACAAGAGGTGCTGAAGTCCCCTTAAACATTTTTTTCATTGGAAAAAGAGAGATTGTAACCTTTTTGAAAGGTTAAGTCTCTCTTTTTTAATTATTAATCCAGTGATGTACTTTCTTCCCATTCATTTTTGTATTCGGTAATCACATATGAATTTCTGTTGTGGGCCTGGTACTATGCTAGGCTTTGGTGACACAAAGATCTTATTCTGTGATCTCAGTAATGTTTTCTGTCTGCTGTCAATGGCACCACGTTCATGAAGTGGCATAGGATCTATATTAGTCCGTTCCTGCTGCTTATAACGAAATACACAGAACTGGGTGTCTTATAAAGAAAACAAAATTTATTGCTTACAGTTTCTGAGGCTAAGGAGTTTGAAGTCCAGGGAACGCATCTGCTGAGAGCCTTGGTGGTGATGACAGCGACGGCAGAGTATCACATTGTGAAATAGTGGAGCAGAGAGAGAGAAAGACAGACTCTCCTCTTCTTTTAAAGCCCCCACAACCAAGCCCCTACCACCATTTTTAATCCATTCACTGCAGCATGGTCCTACAATCTAATCACCTCTTCAAGGCCCCACCTTACAATTACCATAATAGGATTTCCCACCCTCTTAACATGGTCACAGTGGGGGCTAAGTTTCTAATACATAAAACTTCGGGGACACAATTCAGTCTTCAGTTAGTTTTGGGGGGGACATAATTCAATCCACTACAGGGTTCAAGAACTTGGTAGGTAGTATCCTAAAAATTGCCCAAGGTTGTGTCATCATGTCAACCAGTTCATTTTATCAATTTCAGGAAAAATTCTACTGAGTTAATTATACGTATCTTTGGTATGTAAACATGACAACCAGGTGGCACACTAAAATTTTCAGTTTGCAGTTTTACATATATAAAGCCTGAAGTCTTCTTGCAATGAGGTCTTTCCCATATGTTTTTTTCCATCTTCTGAGTTCTGTGGCTCCACTGAGTCTTCCTGGCTTAGCCGAGACTGCCCTGTGTTGGTACTCATCTGTAGGGATGGCCACCCAGCCTCCCATCCTAACTCTGCCACCTTCACTGCTGCAGCTGCCCCAACAGAGGCCAAGCGACTGTGTGCACTCACGCAAGGGCAGTCATTATACTGAGGCCAGAATGGTCACTTGTCCCCCAGAACCCACGCAAAGACTCACTAGAGCAACACCCTTCGTGGAGGTAGGGATGGTCATCTTAATCCCACAACAGGAGCCACCAGAGTCCCTCCAGGCAAACCTGCCCCCATCCTTGACATGGATTGTTTCTGGCTACATTCTCTCTGCCTAGACCATTGAAACATGAATATATTCAATCCTGACATCATCAGCTTCACAAACCTTATAAGCAAAGCATGAAGAAAAACCTAAATACTTGGCTGTCTCAGCTGTTTTAAAAATAAATAATAGTTATGCCAGTAAAACTGTCATTTTAAGTGAATTTGCTAGTGTAAGGAAGGAAAACTTTAGGCTTTTCTGCCAGTATAATTCAGATGGGAGATTCTGTCTCAGGCTGCTGCATCTCAGCAGTCGTCATACAGGACAGCAGTCGTTAATGGAATGCAGCGTGGTAACTGTTTAATGGACATTTTCCCAGAAATTCCCACTTTTCAAAAGACAGGCAGTCACTCTGAGCTGCAGACCACAAGGAATTCCACACCACTCACAAAAGTACACATAAAACTCAGGTACACCCAGCATCCCGTGTTCTGTGTTTGAACTGAATGTACTGATTGGTGATCAAAGCCACTGAACATCATATAAAGCCAATCAAAATGCTCTTTATTCATCTTAATTTCCCAGTCTTTGGCAAATGTCCTTCCAGAGTGTGGCAGGGAGGCCCCCCCCCTTTCCTCTGTATCCCCACCATCCTTTTAACAAGGACATCTTTGGGCCATGCATTGCTTTGCATTTTTTGGTATTTTGTGTTTTTCTCTCCAGTGTTTTGGGGACCTACGAGCAAACTATTAACATGAATCCCAGGTGTTCATGTTTGGTCAAAATCCAATAGTCTTTTTTGTTGTTGTTATTATCCTATTGATAGAAGCCATCTCAATTCAGCCAACAGAAAAGCTGGATTTTCATTCATAAGGGAAGAAAGAAATTTTACAGCCCCTTGAGCCCTAATCGCCTTTTCCCCTACTCTGTCTCAAGATCCAGGACTCCTTATCAATACCAGACCCAAATGACAGGCTGCAGCTCAGGCAGGGCATGAAGGTGCAGGTGTTACCCGATGCTGAAGGACTTTGTCAGACGGTCAGTACAGACCGTGAAATTGGCGGAAGAAATAGAAACCACTAGGAAAAGTTACGTTCAAACTCTGGTTTCCCCTAACCCTGCAGTTCAAAATGGGGCTTTTATTTTCATATTTCCTTCAGGGTAGTTTCTTGTCTTGTGGATTTTGTAGAAGCAAGGCCACGATGAATATTGCCCTGCTCTGCACCCCCACACCCAAGACGTATGAGTCCATCCTTGGGCGAAGCATTTGTCAGAGATTCAAGGGATGGGTGAAAAGGTCCTTTGCCTTGTCCGGGCTGCTTTTCACTTGAGACCATAAACCCTAACGAGCTCCCCATCCCCTGGCCTTCACTAATATGAAGCTATAGTCACAACTGGAAGTGGCAAGCAGATATTTGCTGACGTGACATAAAAAAGGGACCAGCATTTTCTGGGTTTAGAGCTTGACCTCAAAAGAACACATTCAGGGGCCGGCCTGGTGGCGCACTGCTACAGTGTGCCGCTTGGGAGTGTGGCAGCGCTCCCCCCGAGGGTTCAGATCCCACATACAGACCTCCCGCAACTAGGCAAACCGATTGCAGATCTATCCCACACGGACGTATATCTGTATGCCGGC
>NW_007727521.1:498791-507130 GCF_000696425.1 Galeopterus variegatus
TTGCCGGTCACGAAAAAAAGACAAAAAGGAAAAAAAAAAAAAAGAACACATTCAGGTATGTTTCAATTCAGTTAATAAAGGACTTTGAAGGTGTTGAATATTACGTGAGAACTGAAATTTTCTTTTTGGTTCAAACACTCTTTGGGTGGATGTGTGCTATTTGAATTTTTGTGGTTAATTAATTAGCATTGGAAAGCATCAATCAACTTTTCCTGTTTTCTTTGAGTATGTAATGACTTTCTGGCAAATTTTAGCATGGTTATAAACATCCAGTGTAAATTTGAAATGCTGTTCCTGTAAGCCACTGCACTGGGATTGAATTTTAAAGTCTGGAATATATGAAACATGTCAGTGAGGGATCTTCAGTTCTTTAGCAAAGAACTCAAAGGAAGGTTACTGTTAATACAACATGCCAGCTCCTGTACTGACTACAATGCTCAACTCTACAGCAGGAAATGGGGGAAGCAAGACTTTAACTTTGATGGTCCCGCAGTCTCTGGAACCTTCCAACAAGCCATGAAAACTCAGAGCAGAGCACTGTGCCCTTCCTGACGGCCTGCTTCCTAATCCCTGCCATCCACTGCATTTTCCACTGGGGTGAAAATAAAACAAATCATCTTCACACTTTGCAAAATATTTCACGCTTTTTGGGTTTCCTTGCGATTTTGTGGATGATTGGATTGGGGGATAATTTAAAAAGCCATTCCCAGAACAGCAGCAAAACAGAAACATCCATTCAGATATTACATCACCTTCTCTTCAAAAATGGTCACACAAATAACCAGTGACCAACTACCAAGGGGCGCCAACTTTCATTCCCAATTTCATTTCCAGATATAATTTTTTTAACCATCAGGATGCCTTTGACTCGATGATTGCTCGGTTCCAGGTAATGGTTGACAGACGTGCAGACCGTGTGCCTCCACTTTCCTTTGGTTGCATGACAGCTTGGTGGTGTTTTCCTGTTTGTTCACTTGGCTTTCCTTCCCTTTCCTTCCTGGGGGGCCTCACGGGCTGGCAGCACCCTGGTGCAGCCGCCCAACTGCAGAGCCTCCGTGCCTTCCAGCAAGGGCAGCAGCAGCGGCAGCAGCAGCAGCAGCAGCAGCTCCTCCAGTGACTCAGAGAGCAGCTCTGGATCTGACTCGGAGACTGAGAGCAGCTCCAGCGAGAGCGAGGGCAGCAAGCCGCCCCACTACTCCAGCCCCGAGGTAAGCACGAGGCTGACTGGAGCCCCCCCCGCTTGTCACAGTCCCCCCCCTCGTCACAGTCCCCCAGCCTCGGTGCCAGACAGGAGGGGCCTGGGAGGCTTCAGGCTACTCATTTTCCCCACTCTGTCCCCTCCTCACAGCCTCCTAATTACACAGCTTCCTTTGAAGTACAGAAATATCATCTTTCATTGCCCCAAAATCTCTATCTTGACTTCCAGAAATTTCCAAGTATGCTGTAAACATCACTGGCACAAAATAACCTATAGGTCAGTCTCCCTCAGGGTCAGCCGAGGCAATAGCTAGACATGGAAGTTCACCTCCTGGGAGGGGTGACCACCCATAAATCACAGGGGAAGGGGGGTTTATGGATTAGACATGGTTAGAATCTTACCTTTTTTTGCAGTTTGTCATGGATTGGAAGAACAAGGGCTATAAATGTTAACAAAACCTTCTTAACTGTGTTTTCTTTGTGAAATATAAAAAGGAAAATTAGCATCAACCTGCAAATAATAATGAAACCTTTTATAGCTATGATGAGTATGTATGTGGAAGATTTAGGTGCCTCATATAAAAACATTATAAGGTACCAATAAAAACCATTGCTATTTCTACTTTAACGTGAAAAGGGGGGAAATTAAATAGTAACTCAGAGCACGAAGATTCTTGGGAGAGGGCTGAGAGAAACTTCTCAAGTCTATGGAGCTATAAGGGGAAACTTTGATTTCTAAAGAAGGAATAAAATACCGTTTTTTCTTGAGTGTATACACATTTGATGTGATCATGGATTGTGAGTTTAATTTTTTACTTACAACCCTCTTTACCATTTGGGGGGCCCAATCTCTATCTAACTAGGCTCTGACATGAAACCAAACCCACTTGTGCAGCCCGTGGCCGGGAGAGGGCAGCACCTCCATGGGCTGGGGCAGCACATGAGAGGATTTCCAGCTTTCCCACCTGCGCCTTCGACACGATCACACCTGAAAGTGGTTATGTTTCCATCTCACGTTCATAGAGTGGCTCTTGAATTCTCCCAGGTTCTTTCCCTCCCCCTTGCCTCCCTCCTCTTCTCTCAGGTAGCAGAGGCTTCGCACAGGAGCACTGAGAAATCAAGAAAGTTTGATTTCCCCACAGTCCTCATTTCCTCTTCAGCACCTTTCTGCTCTGCAGCACAAACTCTTCATTCATCCTGAAATAAGCCACCTCTCTAGCATTTTCTCTCCTTTCCATGTCTCTGTCTGTCCATCTATCACTATCCACCTCTTTCTATCTATAAAAGGGGGATGTTGCTTAGCAACATTAACCTATAAAAGCCATAGGTTGATATAACCCTGGCTTTTCCCAGAAGCTCAATTATTCCTTCTTCATGATTACATTTATTCATTCACTCAGCGTTCATTCAACAAATATTTATTGAGCGTCAGACACAGCGCTTGGCTCTGGAATACAGCATTATATGACAGAAAACATCCCTGTCTTTATGGAGCTAACATTGTAATGGGGATCATTTGAAACAAAAAAAATACAGGAATTGAATACAATAAAGTAGAGGAATTAAGCAGACTTCTTCAAAGCCTGCTTTTTACCATAATTTGTCGAGAAACTCCAGAATATCTATTTATAAGAAATAACTGAGTCTGAGGGACAGCGCAAGGGCTGGGGGCAGGGGGTAGATGGGTGGGGGATGGATAAGATGTGTTAGTGTCTAGGAAGACCACCCTGTTCAGGCTCTTTGTGACTTTGCAGGTTAAATTCTTATTTTTGTGCTGAAATTTAAATCCTAGAGCTCCTGAATTGGTTAAAACCTTGCCTAAGAGCAGTACAGTTACAAAGTGCTTTAAGCGAATTCTTTCTAAATGTCACTGAGATCTTTACAAAGCCTTGAAGTCCCAGGTGATGAAAGGAGGCTCTTGTCATTTCTTCCAGCAGCTATCAGAGGCCCCCTGATAAGCAGAGGAAGCATGACTCTGCTAAAGGAGCCCCAGAAGTTCAAGTCACCTGAGGCCACATGTGGTTTTGAATTCCTTGCTTCTCTGTGCAGAGGGAATTCAGAAGTGGCAAGT
Organism: Galeopterus variegatus; assembly: GCF_000696425.1. Taxonomy (NCBI): domain Eukaryota; kingdom Metazoa; phylum Chordata; class Mammalia; order Dermoptera; family Cynocephalidae; genus Galeopterus; species Galeopterus variegatus. The sequence goes on from NW_007727521.1 coordinate 502,060, forward strand.
GATGTGTTAGCCACTCTGCATGTTCTTCCTTTCTGTTGGAAAGGAATGTTTTCATTGGAATAAAAGTAAGGTCTTTTTAACATTTCTCTCAAGGTTAATACATACACAGAGCCTTTAGAAGGAAAATGAGTTTGCAGGCCGAAAATGGCAAAGATGGAAGTGGTGTTGTCCCGCCCACCCTGCACGCTGTCACTGAGCTGGCCTGTGATAATCGGGCTCTTCAGAGCCACACACCTGAGACCATGCTCAGCCCGGTGTGCACTGCTTTGAAGCAGAACGCTTCTGGCCCTCACTTCCCCAACCATAACATCCTGAAGTGGGAGGAGGAGGAGGAACTCATGCCGTTCCAAGGCACCTGTTGTGGTTGTCCCTTTCATGTGCCACTGTCTGGAGAACCCACTGGGCCCACCTGAGTTTCACATGAACTGTTCTCCATGGCTGTGGGTGTTGAAAGCCACTTCATTTTACATGGATCGCCATACCGTGGTAAAGCCCTGTTCACAAGCTAGCCTGAGCCTGGAAGAGCCCTCTATGGCCTGATCTTGGCTTATTTGTTCTCAGCCTAAGTTTTTCACTTGAGTTTTATCTTCTTTCCTGGCACCGTACATCCTCTCCGGCCAGAGCTTTCCAGGCAGAACGCTGCCTTCCCGGTTGGCTAGCATGTTGACGCCAGCATATGGAGCCCCATCCACCACTGTTGCCCAAGTCATAAGTATTACATGAAAAAGAAAAGAGAGAGAGCCCAGTCACATCATTTTGAGGAGTTCTGGAATAAAGTGGATTTACCCTATTTCTTTACTCAGGGCATCACCAGCACTTGCTCACATAAACTGTGTTTGCCATTGTGGCATTTTCCAAATTGATCTGACCATGGAAACCTTTCTTCATGGACTTTAAGAACTAAAAGCGCATTTTGGAAAATGCTGCTCTGGATCATTCTTTAAAATCAGCAGAAATTTGATGGGAGTTGCTCATTGATTCCACAAGCTTCTTGCACGGGGGTCCATGACAGTGGGTACAATGAAGGATATAGATGAAGAAGGAACTAAAATACATGGTTGAGACCCTGTACATGAATCAGAGAAAAGATCAATCAGGGAGGAGAGTTGTGGCTGAAAATACAAAGCAGCGAGAGAGGAAACCAGCAAAAACACTGGGCAGAAACCCCAGGTGGACAGCTCGGGAAGTGGCCCATGGCCCACCATGTGCCAGTGGACTAGAGTCTGAGCCCCAAGTTCTCCCTCCACCACTGCCACTTAATGCTGTCATTTCAGCTTCCAGAATGGCCAGTATTCCTGTCCTGCCTAATCTGTGAGGATGTTGTGAGGGGTGAATGATACAATCTGAGAGACAGCTCATTGTGAGTCGTTCTTATTAGGGGCAGAGCTATAGCAATCTGCCTCCCTAACCTAGAGTGGATACTGCAGGGATGCTAAAGGAACAGAGCCCTGGCCCTGGCCTGAAGGAGTGCTTGGCTTTGTTGAAGACACAAGGTGTATTCTCATGAAACAAAAACAAACACCATGAGACTATGCAATAAAGTACAACAGAAGGCAGCAGGTATTGTTTGGAGAGTTTGTACAGGGATGCTAAAGGAACAGAGCCCTGGCCCTGGCCTGAAGGAGTGCTTGGCTTTGTTGAAGGCACAAGGTGTATTCTCATGAAACAAAAACAAACATCATGAGACTATGCAATAAAGTACAACAGAAGGCAGCAGGTATTGTTTGGAGAGTTTGTGGTGTATTCTCCAAAAACCAGATGTAATTCTGTCATTTCAGATTGAAGACTGACATTTCCCAAAGGAATGAGGACCCCCTTTTGTGAATCTATGCCAAGGTGGGAGATAGGGTGAAGCGCACGGAGAGAAGGCGGGCTTTAGACCTAGACAAGGACGAGTTTAGTCTTGGTGGAGCCTGGTTTCTGTGCACCTGTGGACATGTCACTGAACCTCTCTGAGCCCCATCTACAAATTAGGGCTGATAATATTTCTTTTCTGAAAAGATTCAGTGAGACAGTATTTGTAAAGTGGGAGGCATATTGTAGGTGTTCCGGCGTGAACGGTGATTGCAGACGATGGACAGCCTTGAACACCATCCTGAGGAATTTGGATTTTGTTCAAGAGGCAATAGGAAGTTATTGTAGATCCTTGAGAAAGGGAGTGTGATTTAGTGATGTGTTGAAAATGGTACTTCAGACTGATTTCTTCAGCTGTGAAGTGCAGGACATCAGGCAATGGGCCTTTGCTGAATTTATTAAATTCTGCCTTTCACTGTTAATGCTCCTGCTAGAAAGTTTCAGTGCAGATTTCCCTGTGTGCAGCTGTGTTTGGGCCACAAACAAACTTCTGTGTTCTCCTACCTAAGACATGTGAGCTGTGGAGGGCTTAGGATGGTGATGTGAGGGAGAACTAGTGTTAATGACAGCAGCGGGGCCAGTGTGAGCGGTGTGCTCTGCGGTGAGTGCCCCCTCCCTTCCTGCAATAGGCTCCTCAGCATCCATTGTACTATGTCCATTTGTCTGGGGAAACTGAGGCACAGGAGAAGGCACTGATTTGCCAGTAGTCACATAATGAGACACATGGGGGGAGAGGGGAGACAAAATTATAAGCCTTAGATTTTTGCCACCAAAGCTTTTAGGCACTCTTAGCTAACGGCAGGGAAAGCGAGGGCTTCCCCTTAGCCAGGAAGCTGCTCTGTTCCCCGCTGTCCTGCTTTCTCTGATTGCAGGAGGCATCTACCATTGCAGCCTATACCAGGTGTGCTCTGTAGGTTTCCTTTATTCCCTTTGTCTGGAGAAGCCAAAATAAAGCAAGGTCAGAGTCACAAAACACATATATCTTTTTTTCTTTTGCCTCTTGTTCGGGAGCTCTGCTTCTTTTGGTGGCATGAAAACAAACAAAGACAAAAGAGAAGTCAAAGACCAGACTCCCTGTCAGGACCATGAGGGTCTCCCCTCACACACCTTTGTCCCAAGATGAAGCGTCTCTATCACCACAGCCCCAGGGGAAGGCCCTCCCCTCATTCTGGTCTCCACTGAAATTTTCTTGTCCCTACAAGTCACAGACACCCTTTGCTGGTCTTCCCTGAAATGTAGTTGGTCTTATCTGTTTGGGAGCGAATAACAGGACGTCCACGTTCCCTGCCATAGCTCTGGCTGCCTGGTGCTCACAGTCTGTGGCCAGTTCCTCTTGGTCTCAGCCCCTCCGGCGTATCAGGGGCTCGTCTCCCTGAGCCTGTGCCTCAGACGCCTCCAGACTCCGCCAGGATGCCTGTGTGCCCTCTCCTCACCCTCTTAGATCTTTGCTGCCTGTAACTGTGTACAGAGCCCCAAGATCTGCTCTTAATACAGACCTCGCTGTTGAAAAACAAATCTTGATATGTGACCTTTTGGAATTTATTACGTTAAAACAAATGTTTTCTTCCACAATGAAACCTGACTTGCTCTAGACTTTAACCAATCAAGTTTGAGATACAAAACTAAGCAGTGTCTTCTTATTTATTCTAAGCTGGATCCGGTTTCCCCTGAAGCAGTGCACGCTGTGAATTCAGAGCATGGAAGGCCACAGGGAAGGAAAAATACATCACCTTGATCACTCGAGATATTTCCCCACTTCACTTACAGTCACAAATCAAAAATACTCTGGCTAGAGTTCTGCACTTCTCAATATACCTCTTTTCTACTAGTAATCATAATGCTGGATAAATGGACTTTTTTAGGAATCCACATTTACTCCCTATAAAATTATTGGTTCTTAACCTTTTTTGAGGAATAAATCCTTAGAGACTCCACTGGAAACTATGGACACTTCCCATTTTGTTTAAGGGCATGTACTGACTACCCAGAGCCAATCTATAGGCCAGAGTTTAAAACCAGCCACATCTATGATTTGCTCTAAGTTAGCAAAACTGCTTTCAGGAGAGGTCTTCATCATCACCTCTGTTTTTGAAACATTTCTGGCAAGTGTGATAGAAGCAAGTCGGGAATGGACTAACCAAGTCGGGCTGCCAGAATGTTTAGGGCACACACAAGTCCTTTTGAAATGGGAGGGCTATACTGCTAAGTAAGCATCCTCCCCAGGCTACCGCATCAACCCTTAAGCAACTATATCCTACTTGCCTTCCTCACAGAAATCACATGTTAATTCTTTGGGATTGTCGGTTCCATTTAGGCTAAGTAAGCATCCTCCCCAGGCTACCGCATCAACCCTTAAGCAACTATATCCTACTTGCCTTCGTCACAGAAATCACATGTTAATTCTTTGGGATTGTCGGTTCCATTTAGGCCCTCTCTTCAGCTTTCTTCCAAAAGTTTTAGGTCTCACCAAAATATGAGTGCTTGAACGCTCAGGGTCTCCAAACTATGCTCCAGTTACGTTTCATAGAATCTCAACTGTATGTTATTATATATGCATAATTATAAAAATATATAGAGTGTATAACACTCAAAAGTGTTGGAAATGGGTTCTAATGAGGCACAGTGCTGCTACCTGATTATTTTTCCAAATAGACTTAGAACTGCTGTGCTAACATTTGGGGGCCATGGGTCAGTGGGGGGAATGCCATCCAGGCCTCCTGGGTGCCAGATGAGGGCTGCTACACACAACTCCTGCTTCCATTTTCCTTTTGCTTGCAGACCTTTCCTTCTCTGCTCCTACATCCAGGAGAGTAAGTCAGGATGGAAACAGCCAGGCCCCTTTTAAGTGAGCCAGTAATGAAAGATGTTTCGTTTGTCGCTGGTTTTCTGCTTTCAGGCTGAACCGGCATCCTCTAACAAGTGGCAGCTGGATAAATGGCTAAACAAAGTTAATCCCCACAAGCCTCCTATTCTGATCCAAAATGAAAGCCACGGGCCAGAGAGCAATCAGTACTACACCCCGGTGAAAGACGACGTGCAGGACTGTGGGAAGCTCCCCGACGTTTGCCAAGCCAGCCTGCGAGAGAAGGAGGTCAAGGGCGCCTGCAAGGAGGAGCAGAGGCCCAGGACAGCCAACAAGGCTCCGGGCAGCAAGGGGGTGAAGCAGAAGTCCCCGCCCGCGGCCGCGCCCGCGCCGCCGCCCGCCGCGCCCTGTGCG
>NW_007727521.1:507445-517488 GCF_000696425.1 Galeopterus variegatus
GAGCCTGCGGCCGCGGACGCACTGGGGGCCGGCGCGGTGGGGCCCCCAGAGCCCCCCAAAGCCAGGCCCTGCGGCAACGGCAGGACGAGCCACCGCAAGGAGCTGCGCTCCACGGTGACCTGCGAGAAGCGCCGCACGCGGGGGCTGAGCAGGATCGTCCCCAAGTCCAAGGAGTTCATTGAGACAGAGTCGTCCTCATCCTCCTCTTCGGACTCGGACCTGGAGTCGGAGCAGGACGAGTACCCTCTGTCCAAAGCGCAGACCGCGGCCACCGCCGCCGCCGCCTCCGGGGTTGACCCGAGACTGAAGGAGGCGGCCAACAGCGTCAGCGGCGGCGGCCCCCGAGCCCCCGTCGGCTCCATCAACGCCAGGACCACCAGTGACATCGCCAAGGAGCTGGAGGAGCAGTTCTACACGCTGGTCCCCTTCGGCCGGAACGAACTTCTCTCCCCGCTGAAGGACAGTGACGAGGTCAGGTCTCTCTGGGTCAAAATTGACCTGACCCTCCTGTCCAGAGTCCCAGAACACCTGCCTCAGGAGCCAGGGGTCCTGAGCGCTCCTGCGGCCAAGGACGCTGACAGCGCACCGCCGAGTCTCCCATCGGACCCGCCGGCCGAAAAGGCTTTGCCAAAATCCAAGAGGAAACGCAAGGTAGGCCTGGGGGAGGGCTGGAGGGGACGGGACCATCCCTTCAACTGGTGGGCAAGGAGGTGGAGCACTAGCAGGCGTGCATGGCAGGCGGCAGCAGCAGTTTGTGTGTCCTTATCGAACCAACGGTAGGTAGTACTTTAAATATGCAGACACTATGGTAAGTACGTGATGTGCATTAACTCAGTGAAATCCTTAGAACCACCCAATGAGTGAAGTCCCATGACCGATCCCGTTTATAGTTACACAAAATGAAGCCCTGTCCCACAAAATCCAAGAGGAAACGCAAGGTAGGCCTGGGGGAGGGCTGGAGGGGACGGGACCGTCCCTTCAACTGGTGGGCAAGGAGGTGGAGCACTAGCAGGCGTGCATGGCAGGCGGCAGCAGCAGTTTGTGTGTCCTTATCGAACCAACGGTAGGTAGTACTTTAAATATGCAGACACCATGGTAAGTACGTGATGTGCATTAACTCAGTGAAATCCTTAGAACCACCCAATGAGCAAAGTCCCATGACCGATCCGTTTATAGTTACACAAAATGAAGCCCTGTCCCATTGCATGTTGAAATAATCATACAGGAAATATTTATCAAGTGTGCGCAGATGTAAGCTGGTTGCTGGACCTGTGAGAAAGCTAAACACGTAAGGGAACCTCATTCTTTGCAGGAGGGATGCGGTGATGATGGTGGGATCATGCATTGGCCTAAGAAGCCAATGGTCTCCTGGGGTTTAAGGCTGTGACTGGGGTAAAAGATGAACACAGAAGTCCCTGATGCCCGGCACCAGCCTGCAGCGTCAGAGCCAGCAACTGTTGCTTCCAGTGTGGTGATTAGGGAGGCCTTCAGGTGGAAGGGGGCCAGGAACAGTGCTCTGAGGAGGAGGGACATTTGAACAAGCAGGGACGGAGTGACACCAGATGAGCAGGTGAGGCATGGGAGAGAGAAAGGCGGCTCAGGTACAGGAGACCTGTGGCAGCAGGTGGTGAGCGCTCAGCCAGTTTTGAAGGGTTTTGAGCGCGGAGATACCTTAGTCATAAATCACATAAAGCCAGTTTTGAAGATTTTTAATCCCCTCCTATTGCTGTATCTTCAAAATAATTTGGAGCACAGCAAAAATCACAATGACAAACCAAAGATTGCAGTACTCATGCATGGCTCCAAATATAGGGCAGATTTATTAATAACAACAGTTTTTCCCCCAAGGGATGCTGTTCTAAGCACTTCATACGTGTTAAATCACTTAGTTCTTATAATTTGTGAGGCAAATAGTATTGTCATGCCCATTTTACAGGTGAGAAAACCGAGTCTTAGAGAGCCTGAAGTGACTTGCCTGAGGTTATATAGGTCGGTAGGGGCGGGACCAGGAATGAACCCAGGCTTTCTGGCTCCAGAGTCTGGCAATAAGAAGTCAGTCTAAGGCTTGTGTAGTATTTTCCAGTTTTCAAAGGGCAGTCTTGGTCTGACAGTAGAAAAGTCAGACTTGACATGTGGGTTTTATAGCTGTCTCAAATCCTTGATTAAGAGTGGGCCTGAGGACTAAGGTTTATTGCCTTTTCCTGGCCACAATGGGTGTATACCTCACTTTGGGAGTGTGTATGGAGAAGGCATACAGTCTCCTCCCTCTGGCAATCATCTTTGTGACCTAAAGGGCACCCATCACCAGAGACGTTTATTCTAAAGTAGCAAAGAACGTGTTTCTTTACATAGTGACACTGAATAACTTACGCCTGTGAAGCAGAATGTGCACTCCTTATGAGAAAGTTCATGAAAAGAAGTATCTTCAGAAGGCACTGTCTGTCTTTCCCTTGGTGTGTATGCAAAGACAGTTTTGTAAAGATGCCCAGCAGAGTTTCCATTCACCCTTGGCCATTACCCTTCAGTGCCCACCGTGGTTGAGCCCCATTGCCCTGAGTGTGCTCACATACACTGCAAAGTATGTGGATTTTTTTTTTCCCCTTTTTGTCTTTTTTTTCTTGTCCGGCAATGGATCGCAACCCTCAGTGTCGCGCCCGTACCGGACCGGGACCGGCAACGGGATCGCAACCCTCGGTGCTGCACCCGCACCTCGCTCAGCCAGTGAGCGGGAACCGGTCTGTATGTGGGATCCGAACCCTCAGCGGGAGCGCCGCCGCGCTCCCAAGCGGCACGCTGTAGCAGTGCGCCACCGGGCCAGCCCCCAAAGTATGTGGATTTTGACACCAGACTGACCTGACCTCAAATCCCATCTGTGCCACTTACCTCCTTCAGCGCCAGCTTCATGGGCCCTGGGCAACCAGTGCAGCCCCCAGGGCCCCTTGGATTTTAATGCTTGTGACTGCCATCTTGAAATTCTTCATTCTATCTTTAATTTGTGTTTTGTAAGTGATGGAGTTGTGTGGGGACATGTGGAGCTTTGGTTCTTCATGTGGTCACACCTCCTGCCTGTTTCCACAGGACGGCTTCTGCCTGCTGTTTGGCCCCTGGAACCCCGAGCCCCATGCAGCCTCCCTGTTCCCATCTCAGTCCAGGGACCACTGCTGCTCTCACCCCCAGATGGGCCTCAGGTGCAGGCACAGGGAGAGTCAGGGTCCCTGTCCTGCCCAACCCCGATCCAGGTGATGAGGCATCCCAGAGGGGAGGTTGCAGTCCTCTGGGGGTCACCCATTTGCCATAGGTTGGGGGGAGTAGGCTGTGGGAAGGGGAAATGCCGAACCGGCCTTCCTCTCCAGGGCCCAGCATGACAGGTGGGTCCCACAATTGAGGGGGAGGGGGAGGACCCACGCAGGTGGGCCAAGCCCTTGAGAGTCTACCCTCGCCTCCCAGGCATCCCCATTCCTGAAGGACCACAATATGAAACAGCAGATAAACACCGCCATGACAGGGCAAGAGAGAGACCGCAAAAGAAAGGAGAGTGCTTCCTGCTCGAGGACTTCATAGCATCACTCTTTCCTGGTTTTTGAACAAGGGGCTCAGTGTTTTCATTCTGTGCTGGATCTCCAAATCTGTGTAGTCAGCCCTGGCCTCCTGAGTGACCTTAATCAGGGACCTTACCTTCTCTGAACTTCGGTTTCTTCATCTGTAAAATGGTGACATCTCTGCAGGGCGTTGTCGGGTTCGCGTGGTGTACTGAAACCAGTCCAAGTCAGTGATACAGGTGGGCTCATTTCCTCCCTCCCCCTCCTCTAGACACCCTGCCTTTCTCATTGCTCACTGGCGCTCAGTTCTTGTTGAATGAAGGAACCGATCAGTTAGTCATCTGGGGATAAGTGTGGCCATTACCTCTGGGATTAATGGGTAAATGGATGGGGTGATGGAAACATGTACAGATACAGACATGTAGGAAATATGCAGAGATTGACTTTGGTCAGCATATAGATAGATTGGAAATACGTATAGCTGTATAGGCATTCATAGATACATAGAGAGAGAAATGTGTAGAAAGACATTCATATAAATCCCATAGTATTCTATATTTAAATAGTTGTATTATTCATGGCCTTTTTATTTTAACTTACAAAACTTCACTCCACTAAGCCCTGACACCTGGCTCTACTCATAATCTAAGGAATCATCATTAAGCATAGACACAAGAGAAGAGAATGAATGTTTTTGTAGTGCTCTTTATTCAGCATCCCAGGACATTAAGACTCTAGTACTGGGTGCTGGAAGTGGGACCCCGTAGACTTGGCTGTCCAAGGTGCCAAGTCTCACCCTGCTGGAGCCCTGAAGACTCCTTGGAGCTTTTGTTTGATCCCTCCAAGGAACATTACAGTGTGAGCATCTGGGACTGCCTGTGGCAGAGGCTGAATTACATAGTCCCAGCTAGAGAGAGAAGGTCAGAGTCTTTCTCTCTTTGGTGCTGACATTTGTCTCCTGGAAAATACTGCAGACAGCCCTGAAGATAGTGTGCTGGGTTCCTGCTATCTCACCGAAAGTGGTGGTACCTTGCTGATAGTGTTTGCTTTGCAGGCCTAGTACATGTCTAAAGTTTTTTTGTTTTTTTGTGTGTGTGAGTGTCTTTTTTCGTGACCGGTAAGGGGATCACAACCCTTGGTGTGGTGTCGCCCGCACCGCGCGCAGCCAGTGAACGCACCGGCCATCCCTATATAGATCCGAACCCACGGCGGGAGCATCGCTGCGCTCCCAGCATCGCACTCTCCCGAGTGCGCCACAGGCTCGGCCCGTACATGTCTAAAGTTAAACACAATCCAGGCACCAAGAATCCAATCAAAGTACTGTTTCATAAAAAGTTACTTTAAGGGTTCTAAGATGTCATGGGATAATCAGTGTGAACTAGAATCAAGGCACCAGGAGGCAACAACTTCTGCTTGCAATTCACAAAAGGCATGAATTTCAAAACAGAAAGGACAAAGCTTGCCCCTGCCCTTACCGCATAAGGCCCATAGAATACATGCTTGTTATACCTTGTTCTGATACCAGGAAATGCCCAGATGAGTGACGTTGGCACTACAGTGTGAATTCGGAATAGGTCTGCTTTGGATACCGGAGCAGTTTTCATCCCAAATCTTGGTCATGGCATTACACCTTTCCTCTCAATAAGCTGTCGATAGTAAATGGGCAGATCTCATCCTTGGTCATTGTGGACTGGGAACCTATACTGGGGCATTGCTGCTCAGGCCACACTGGGGAAACCAGGTGAGCTGGTCTCCCAGGAGGCCTGGCTCTGTGGAAGTTGGTGCCGAGGAGCACGTAATGATCCCTTGAAATCCAAGCTGATTGGCTTTTGCTTATTTTTGTGCAGTGTGACAACGAAGACGACTACAGGGAGATCAAGAAGGCCCAGACAGAGAAAGAGAGCTCTTCGAGACTGGCTGCCTCTGCCAATAATACTTTGTCTGCGAACCCTTGTAACATGAACGTCAACAGGTAGGTGTGTTCCCACGAGGGTGCAGGTGAGCTGCAAGGTCTCTGGACCTGAAGCTCATGTGCCATGTTGGGGGAGATGCAGATTTTTTAATGATGCTCTGGTCTGGGTGTGCACACTTGCCTCCCTCAGTTCAACCTAAGGCTTACAATTATGGCTGGACGTGTGCCTCGCGCCACAGCTCCACATAGCCCTGTAAGGTACTTCTCTGTAACCAAAGACCAGTTGCTAGTTACACACAGTTCTGCACTCCCCAGAGATACAGCCTTCCCCCAGAATACTTATTAACTGAATATTCAAACCACTATACCGCTAAACCCATAAGAACACTAAGCTTATTACACAGATGAATAAATATATACTTTAGGCAGAATCTCCATGTGATACACTTGAAGCTCTTCGATATAGACTAAAATTGTGGCATTAGACAGGATCTGTGCTTTCAAGGTTCAACTGCCACCAGTCACTCCTCTGAAGGGGTTCCAGATAGACCCACCTTGCATTGAATTCCCTCTGTGATAAATGGCTTTCTGGCAAGGCAAGCTCCCAGATTTTTATTATAAAGGAGTAGCTTATCATCAGTCATAGGAGCTCTTTCCATCAGGAGCTCATACCAGTGCACGGAAACCACTTTTCCTCTGCTAAGACACTCCTGACTCTTCCTGGCTGCATACATAGAATTTTTAAGGGGAGATGAATGTTTCAGCACTATACATAAAACTGTAAACTGAAAGGTTAGGAAAAGATGTAGAGCAGTACTAAAACTCGGAGAGGAGATTGGAGAGCGAGGGCACACATGCAGGCCCGCTGCAGTGTCAGGATCACCTTGGGAAGGAGTCGCTGAGCAGGAGGGCAAGCTGCACATGCAGACCGGCCTGGTCCTCGGTCCTCTGTGCAGAGTGGATGGCATCCCCAAATATAGGGAAAATGTGAATGGGGAAAATGGGGTCCCCAAATACTTTTCAGATGTGGGGTATGGTTATATGTGTGCTTTTTTGTTAATGCATTAAGTAACTTTTCTAGCTGATCTAGTGGCTATCATAATTTCTAAGTAATGGTGATATAACCAATATTTTAAGATGTCTGCAACAACTGTAATAGGACGTGAAAATATCTGTGATTCCTACTGGCAACACGATCACAGGGATTGCTAATACTGCTAAACCACTAAACCACTACTCTGGTTTCGTGCTTTCACTCGTAATTGAAGGAAATGTTCTATTTCAGTGAGAGGTTAGTGAAAATGAAGATGTAACTTTTTTCCATCCAAGTTCATGGATCCCAGGTTAAAAATCTTGCTCTAGAGACTGCCTGGCACAGCCTCCTAGCTCTGATAGTTTTATTTGCATCGAGTAATGACACAATGCATATGCAGGTACTTGAGGATTTTCTGAGAAAGGCAGTCTCTGTACCTCTGGAATTGTGATAACTACTGGCAGATTGTGCAATTAAACAATCCCAGCGATAAGGTGATCGCCAACTCCAAAGAGGAGCTCCAAAGATACACTTGCAGTGATGAAGAAGCAGCAAAAGGACTGTGACAACATGAAGTGTAATAACTTAGTTTTCCATTCACAGTAAAAACCATGTAGTATGTGAAGTAATGGAGATGGAAAATGGTCTTTTTTCGCTCGAGAAACAATTATGCTCAGACTCTTCACATCCGTCTTCAACGTCAACACCTTCACCATCTCTAGACGAGCCACTTCTGATGCATCCAAAGCAGATTTCCACAGTGCTTTTGGAGCCAGAAATCTGTCATCAGAAATTCTGTCTCCATGGATATCTATTTGCATAACATTAAGAACCTTGGTTTTGTCATTTGTTCTAGAGGCCTGTATTTGTAATTCTCCACTGTGACCACCAACTAAGGAAATTGCTTTTTGAAGTGACTTTAATGGCTTGTTTTCAGTGATAACCAAAACCTGCAATTAAGAGATCACAACCCAGGAATCATGACTAAATCTTCCTTAAGTGGCTTTATGTATTTTTTTTAACTGACTCTATCAGTTAGCAGTAGTTCAGTTAATTTCAGGCTACTGTGTCTTCCCCAAAAAATACATTTTTTTTTTTAAAGGAAGTAGCAGAGACAGCCCTAACAGTATAATGCACATCGCAGAAACTCAGATATAAGTGAATTCCTTTCTTCTGATGGTTGATTTTGGAGAACATTATATTTAAGCATATTCAGTAGTTTTGAAGGTAAAGTAAAGAGCTAGGAATCAGAAATTGTAACTTCTAATGAGAGTTCTGATCGATGCCTGATTAACGCAGTAATTCAAAGTTGGCATCATGCTTAGCAGATTATTCTGTGATTCTATTATTTTCTATATAATAATTAGTACAAGCTCAGATGTTAGCAAAAGCCCTTTCAGAAATGGTGAATTCATTTATCATTGTTGATTGACTTTCCCATTACTTGCTGTTTACGCTTGTTAGGAAAAAGGTTGTTTGTTGGGTATTTTGAGATCCTTGGATGAAAAGCTCAGAAAATGAAAGTATTTCTATTCTTAGACATTTACTTTGGCACTAACTCCAGAATTACTATTCATCCTGATAGGAAGAGTAGAGAATGAATGAGATTTGCTTACAGTTTGTTATGGTCCTAATGCCATAAAGTTGTTTCCTGGTATAATAATTCCCAGTAAACTTTCTACCAGCAGGTCTTGAATGGGAGATTTGGATCACATGTAAAACATTCCCTTTCCCTGTGCTGACTGTGTGACGTTCCATTACTGTAATTTTCTTTTTCAGCTTGGCAATACCAATAAATAAAAATGAAAAACTGCTCCGGTCACCCACCTCACCCCTCTCCGATGCATCTAAACACAAATACTCCAGTGAGGACTTAACTTCTTCCGGCCGACCTCATGGCAACGGTCTGTTCACTTCTGCCTCTTCCAACAAAAAGCATAAGGCCGACAACCAGCCGCAGCCCCACGCCGGAGACCTCACGGTGCGTTGGTGCTCTTCCTTTGCCAATGAAAATCAAACTGGCATTGAGCACGCTCACCCCATCCTCTGTCTCTGCCCAGCACAGTCTAAACACATCGTTGAGGTCCGCAGAGAATCCCTGAGTGCTGCTTCTGGGGAGACCCGGCAGAGGAGAGGACCCTGTCCCCTCCCCGCAGAGAACTGAGAAAGAAGAAAGCAGCCCAGGGGGAATTCTAAGCCTCTTCCGCTTAGCAAGCCTCTAGGCAGGATTTTATTTCCCATTCTGAAAAGAAAAGACCCCAGAGTAATACCATCCCAGGACAAAGTAAATTGGAAGTTTTGAAACAACCAACTTTTTACTGGGAAAAATTCCTTACCCCCAGGCAGAGTTAAATCTGGGATTGAAAGCCCACACCAAAATCTGCAGGGCTCACACTCTGCCCTTGTTGACCAGTGTACGGGCCACATTGGGGGAACCCCCTGCACCACCCCTTTTCCAGCCATCTTCTCAGGGGTGAGTCCAGCACTCCCCTGGGGAAGAACAGGGAACTTGGGTTCACAGTTCAGCCTCATCTCTTAGCTGCAGTGTGATCGTGGGCCAGTTGCTTAATCTCTTTGAGCCTGTTTCTTTATCTGAAAAATGGTGGTGATAAGATCTAAAGACCCCCCAACACCTACAGACCCCACGCAGCTAACCTGGGGAAGAACAGGGAACTTGGGTTCACAGTTCAGCCTCATCTCTTAGCTGCAGTGTGATCATGGGCCAGTTGCTTAATCCCTTTGAGCCTGTTTCTTTATCTGAAAAATGGTGGTGATAAGATCTAAAGACCCCCAACACCTACAGACCCCACGCAGCTAAAACTATGTGCGTGAGTTCCTCTTCGCTGCCATGCTTGACACTGTAACAACTCATCCTGTCGGGGCATTATTTAATTCCAGGTTCTTCTGAGTTCTCCCTGGTCATTGTGCCTGTCAAAACAGCTGGGCTTTGTGAGGCAGAGAGAGAGATGAGACTTGAGAATAGGATTCTGCAAAGAAAGATTGAGGGATGGGTGGGTGGGGAGGGGGACAGTATTTAACACTTTATCCCATGAATGAAGATGTAGAAAAGTTGGTAGAAGGTCCTTCACGAGCCTGAATCTTATCACATTCTCAGGAACTTATCCTACAATGCACAGGACAGTCCCCAGCACAAAGAATGACTCAGTTCAAACTCTGAGTAGTGCTGCTTGACCTCTGACCTTAAGACCTCTAAAAGGCAAGTAGCAGTAAAGTAAGAGGTAGAGAGCTGCAGGCAGAGGAAATAGCATGTGCAAAGGTCCTGAGGGAGGACTGAAAACTGGCTTCTGAGTCTCAGGCACAGAGAGCACAGGGAAGAGGGGTTGAGAGGTAAGCAGGGGCTGGACTTGCAGGCTTTAAAGGCCACTTGGCTGGTGTTGCACCTTTTATCAAGAGCAAGGGTACACTATTGAAGGATTTTAAGAACAATTTTAGAGTTTAACATCTGATTTTTCTGGTCATATACAACAATGGTATGTAACCCTTAAAATATTAGACATAAAATCAGTCCATATTTAAAGAAGAATTCATGTACACTCAA
>NW_007727521.1:517663-518395 GCF_000696425.1 Galeopterus variegatus
ATATGGGATCCGAACCCTCGGTGGGAGCGCCACCACTCTCCCAAGCGCCGCACTCTACCGAGTGCGCCACCGGGCTGGCCCATGTACACTCAATTTTAATTACTTGAGAGGAATCAATTTGCATTTCATAACCGAATATGGCTGTTTTATGATTCACTTGTTTAGCACAAAATAGGTGCTATGTAAATATTTATATCCCCAGTTAATGTGAGTTTTAATTTCTTCCACAGATTAGTGTGTTCCTTTTTTAAACGTATTTTAAATAATTCTTAGTGATTCCCTTTAGCTTTTTCTGTTTTTCACAGACAGGTAACGAGAACCAATTTGTTACCTGAATGACCTCTCTTTTGCAAAGGACAGTTATAGCAAAGTGGTTCTGAAATCTTGATTCCTAGACCAGCAGCCTCAGCATCACCAGGGAACTTGTAAGAAATGCAGATTCTCAGGCCCCACCTCAGACCTGATGGACCAGAAACTCTCAGGGGATCCCTGCAGTCTGTGTCTTAACCAGCCCCCCGATGATTCTGACGCATACCCAATGTGTCCAGCCACCAGTCTAGCAGAACAGGAAAAGCAGGAGCTCAAAGCCTAACCGCTGGGCATCCCCCGCCACGGTGGTTTGGGCTTGGGCAAGCTGCTTAACCTCACCAAGCCTCGGTTTCCGAATCTGTGAGAGTGGGCATAATGAGACTTCCCTTTTGATATTGTTACAAGAACGATATTTGACAACAT
>NW_007727521.1:518785-520074 GCF_000696425.1 Galeopterus variegatus
GAGAGTGGGCATAATGAGACTTCCCTTTTGATATTGTTACAAGAACGATATTTGACAACATCTGTGAAAGCCCTCAGCTTAGACCTAAAATGCCTGTATGTATTTTTCTTTATTGAAACAAAATCACCATCAGTTCTCATATAGAACACAAAGATATTCTATAGAACAAAAGATATTCTATTTAATGGGTTGGTCTTTCAGCCAGGTGACCGATTTCTCAAAGACATGTGTATTGTTTGTTGTTTAGAAGGCAGCTCACAACAATTCCGAAAACATTCTCCTCCACAAGTCACGGCCGCAGACAGAGCCGTGGTCTCCAGGCTCCAGTGGCCACAGGGACTGCAAGAGGCAGAAACTTGTCTTCGATGATATGTAAGTTTGGACTCTTGTTTACTATGATGAGGGGCAAGATAAAATGGACACATCCCAGGTAGAGGGGTCATGAGTGTCTGTCTAATCTACAGTGCGGCCATTTCTCTCATGTGCCTTGGTCATTTAAAAGTTCTTCTCAAGGGGAACTGGAGCCTGAACTTTGAATGCACCCCTGAGTCCTGTAGGGTTTTTGAGTGGGCGGAACAGCCAGTGCCATCCAGAATGTCAGAAAGCCAAGGCAGATGGCATTAACGAGCCTTATGTTTCTAAGCACCTGTGCTGTGGGCTGCTGGCAGGTCTATGCTATCAGAAAGAGAAGCACTTTTGTTTTTGCAAATTATAATAGGCAAAGAATAATAGTGATTTACTCCTGAAAGCTTTTTTTCCTCCAAAATGCTATATTCTTTATCACAGTATAAATGATTCTTACACAGGAAAAAAAAATCCTGTCACTCTTTACCCAATTCTAGCACTGAAACCTGAGTACAACTTCCATTCCCAGCATCAATTTAAAAGGAGGAGGAACAGGAGAGAAGATGAATAAAAATAACATCCTAGAATGCTCTCAAGAGGCTGAAAATGCCAAATGAGGAATGATAAAATGACGCTGAAAATTATTTAGGATCTTAGGGAAAAAAAAAATATGTGTCAAGAACAAGCCTGGCAGAAAGAAAACATGGCCTTAAGAGTTCAACTTGAATCCTGTTGTCCACGTCAGCTGTCCCACAGATCGAGTACAGGTTGGAGCGAGGCAGGAAAAATTCAGTCTTGGGGTGCAGCAGCGTGCAGATGTGAGTGCTCCTGCCATCTGATGGCCAAGGAGACAGGCGACAGGCCGCTAACCCCTCTGAAAGGCAGAAAATAAAACAGTTCTACATGGCTCCCAGCCCAGTTTCCTATCAGGAAAACTGAGAGCA
>NW_007727521.1:520414-531882 GCF_000696425.1 Galeopterus variegatus
ATAGTTCTACATGGCTCCCAGCCCAGTTTCCTATCAGGAAAACTGAGAGCGGTGACAACCGCCATGCCTCTCATGGGGGCTCTCCTCAGGCCCAGTCAAATGACACCTCATAAGAGGTGTCACTGGAGAATGTGCACTGTGCAGGAGTGATTGCCCGCCCCCTCCCGCCGTCCTCCTCCCCACCCCTAACCTCCGCGCAGTGTGGACATGGTCCGCTCATTCACCTCCGTAGGCTTCCCTGAGAACTGAGAGACCATGGCGCAGTCTTCAAGAATAACTTGGACATCAGTAAGCTAATTAGTGCAAAGAATTTTGAGATTGAAAACCAAATCCATATTTTTTGTTTGTTTCATTTACTGGACACATTTCAAGATAACTGGATTTAGGAAGTTTAGGGGCACCGGGGAGGACACGTGCCTTTCTGCTTCTCCCATGGCCGCTGTAGCTGTGCTGGCCACACACACCCCTGCCTCACTTTCCCCACTGGCCTCGCTAGGCAGCCAGGGAGGCAGGGATCATCCCCCAGGGAGGGCACGGGATGACAGTACAACCAGTTGGTCACCTACATTTATAATCAGGCTTTTGTGGTTGGCAATCGTTCATGTGAACTTTAAGCATTTGCAAAAACTGAAGGTTAGAATTGTATTTAAAAACAACAATTTGCATTTGGAAGTCATATCCTAACAACATGATCAAACAAAAGGAGCATGAGAAAACCAAGGTACTCAAAACACCAAACACTTCCAGTGGATGGTTTTAAGAGCGTGGTAGATATTAAAAAAACACACATACGTACACACAAACATTTATGGAAAATTAAAATACAGGGAATTTTCCAATGTATAGACTAGAAAGCTAAGCCAAAAACAGCAACAACTAAAGGGTTGTACTTCGGTCTGCCGTTTGGGACTATTAACAATAGGAAGGGCTTCTCAATCTGCGAGGGCCGAGGCTAGTATAATTTCGTCACTATCTGTGTCAACGAGGAAACTATTATCATTTGCTCTTCCCATTAGCAACGTGCATACGTTTTCTGGCTAACAGCTACAACAAAACTGTTTCTCCTTTAGTGGATCTAGATATAATAGAATAAAAAAGCACTCTTACATATCCATCATATGGAGAGATGAATATTGTGTTCTAATTGCCATGTGTCCCAATTGATTTGAAATTCATAACAGTAAAATAAACATGTAATTCAAACAGCCACTCAACCATTGAACTAAGAAAGTTGTGGGAAGATTGTTCAAGCTTGACAGGCAAAAATAGGCATTGTCTTCCTTTAAATAATAAAAAATAAGTGGACCTCGAGAGATCACTGGGCTAGGACGTCACCTAAAATTGTTTGAAATGTCTCCAGGTTCAGTTGGTATGTACTGAGCACTTTCTAAGTGCCAGGATGCAAAGATGAATTAATTCTCAGTTCTTCAGGCGAGAGGGAGGCATGTGGGTGGCCTCCCCAGGAAGGTTCCTTGGGACCACTAAATTTCATTCTGGTCCCCTCTTTCTGCTCCTCCTCCATGCTGCACCAGCTTCCCCACCAGCAGCCTCCTTGACAGAGGTGGGTTTCAGCTCTTGTCACTGTCCTTGACTTTTCTTTTCACTGAAGGTGTCAACAGTGAAATGACCAAAGAGACGCTACCAGTGGAAGAAGAGAAAGGACTAGATAATTAGCACCAGAGTAATTTAGAGTTGATGGAAATCCAGCTATAGCGATCCAGAGAGTAACAGATGCCATACTGTCATTTCATTTTTAAAGCCACAACTAAAAAAAAAAGTAAACTCATCTTTTTTGTATTATAAATACTTGTTAATGATTGAATAAACATGCAATTCAGACAGAAGCTGAATCCAGGGGGCCTCCATAACAAGTGTTGAATGAACCCAGCTGAATTCTGAATAACATTCCCGGGCGGGCGTAGTCCTGCATTCTTCTTTGTTTATCCACGAATATAAGGAATCTGCACACAAGTAAATATAAATTCATCGGCTTCTAATCCCCTTTTCCTATGTTACTGATCAAATACACAGGCACCAGTTTGTGCCTCTGGGATGCAGGCAGAACAGAGGGAATAACACTTACTGTAAAAATGTGATCCAGGTCAACTTGTTCTTCATAAGTTACAGGCTCAGACGGGTGGCAGTGTGACTGCACCTACTCCCCTGACATTTAGCAAATGCATGATGTTCACTCCTCCACAGCCTCAGTATTAAGGTGACAGTGGTGTGATTACCAAACTTTCATTTTTAAAAAATGTGCGAGAATTTATGTCACTGAGTGACAGCACTTGATTCAACTTGAAGCCTGGAAACAGATCTGATTAGTACAAAGCCATGAGCTGTAAATTACTTTGTATCATAATTAGTGACAGGGGAGTTTTTGGCTGGGGAAATCGAGAGAGTAACTGTATCGTGAAGGCCTCAGTACAGAAGTCCTGAGCAGAGCCGAGTGGTGAGATGCTCGGGTGGAAAACCAACCTCCTGGTTTCCCGCAGCCGTATGGCTGTGCTGGAAAGTCAGCAGAGCCTGAATGCCAGAGCTCCTTCTGCACCCTGAGGATGTGCTGTCTCTTGCCCATATTTCACATGGAAGAGTCAGTCACGATCAGCACAGGCAGCCAACCCACCAAACGACCCATCTGTCCCCATGGCGCCAACAACAGGAGCCCAGCTACCTAAAACTCCTGACACAGAGAAAAGACTCCCTCAGCCAGGCAACCCCGAAGGCCACGGCATGTGAAATGTGGCCAGGAGGAGGGAAGAGGGACTTGACATTTGTAATGTAATTATGCACAGCAGTCTCGTAGCTAAAAGGATTTTAATTTTATAGAGGAAGGGAAGATTCTCAAATGCAGAAGGTCGATCTCTCGCAGCATGATTTAGTCAAAGGACACCCGTTGAAACCCCCGAGAAGGCAAGATTAGGGCAGGAAAGCGTTCCCCAGGGGCTTGCCATGGGCCTTGTCCTCTTGGGTCTCCCCTCCCCAGTGGCTTCAAAGCTGGACCCCACCTTTTTGTTTTCCTGATGGACAAGGAATTTCCATCATGAAATTCCTGTCCCTAGGCCAGATCCTTATTTTGTTCTGATCGAAACAGAGTGGTCTTCAGGTGGAGGAACAAGGCCATTCAGATCCCTGTGATTGAAATCTTAGCTCTCTAATCATTTTTAGGGTTTTATAAAATTATTTTATTTTAAATGTCACACCTGGAGAACAACAATCAGATTGATAATTTTCCATTTAAACAGAAAGTTGCTTTTGATTGAACGACAAAAAGCAGCCTCACGTGTCCTGTGCGTCTTAGAATGCAAAGCCACTATCTGGGCATGGCCAAGAGAGAGGCCAACATGTACAGGAGCGTGTGGCCCATAGGAAACACAATGAGAGATCGCCAGCTTAGAGGCACTCTGTGGCCCCAGCCACCGTCCAGGTTGTGGAAACAAAAGCTGCATTCAAATCCTTGCTGCCTAATGCAGTCTACCTGCTTCCATAGGGAAGGGTCCTCCTCCATAGTGATCGCTTACTTGTATATTAAAAATAATTACTCAACTTCTTACTATTCTCCTTTTGGAGAAAGTACCTCAAAGCTCAGGACACAGTAACACCTCTGGGGCTTCTCAGATGACAAGCTGTCATATCGGATAACGGGTGATGAATTCATTCAGTATGCAGTTGCCTATTTGTCTGATTTGGGTTTCAACTTCCCCAAGAAAATTGTCCAGATTTCTGCTGTGCTGAGGAACCTGTTTGTTCAAACACGTTGAGCTCTCAGCCCTGCCGGTGTTCACAAAACAAGCTGGCTCTGCTGAGAGCGGCACTTCACAGAGGTAGGAATCACAGAAAGGAGTCTGCCAGCCTCTCCGTGGGAGACCATTCCACTCTGTCCCAGCCACAAAGAACAAAAAGCAAGGTTGCTTTAATACTCCTGTGCCAGAAGAAATACTGTGGGAGCTCCAGCCCTGGTGCTGCTCAGAACCAAGG
Organism: Galeopterus variegatus; assembly: GCF_000696425.1. Lineage (NCBI taxonomy): Eukaryota > Metazoa > Chordata > Mammalia > Dermoptera > Cynocephalidae > Galeopterus > Galeopterus variegatus. The sequence continues at coordinate 524,393 of NW_007727521.1, forward strand.
CCATGTGTTTGTAAGTGGGGGGTGGTGGGAGTGTAGGTGGAAAGGGTGGAGAGAAGAAAAGAAAACGTTCTGTTTGGATCAAGTTCTCAGATTGCTTTTGTTGCAGAGAGCTCTTATCACGAAGATATACGTGGCTAAGCTCTGGCTTTTAGGTCACTCAAGCCCCTTTCTGAAGAGCCCAAGATATACAGTTAGTTACATTTTTGATGTTTAATTGAACTTTTATTAGGTTTGCTTGTGTTTTCTCATAAAACCATCCCTGTGAGAAATGTGAAGAATTTTATTACGTAAATGAAAAACTGAAATTCATAGTATTCCATGTAAAAAAAAAAGATTAGATAAAAAATCTATTTGAACACTGAGATGATTAGATTCTAATTTAGTACCTTTGCTTTATTGTATTCTGTGATGGCCACAATGGTGACAGCAATTTTACCTTTCCTGCGGACTTGTGGATTGCTGTTGGAAGTGAAGCCTTTGTGATACTGTGCATCCACTGCAATGCTGGACAATCTGCGAGACGTCCCGTGGGTCCCAATGGCTTTGTAATGATCTGATCTAGGAGTGTGGTGCTAGAAATCCCCTGAAAGAGAAAATGGGCCAATCATCAGGCAATCTTCAGTGACTCACTATAGTGAGCCCCCCATTATATGCAAAGATGAGAATTCTATCGAATGTGTTCATAAATGGTCACCAGATGGTACCTTCTCTTTCAGCGGCTCAGGTTACTGTTGAAGCTGCTGTGATGTAGTCAGAAAATTAGATGTGACTTATCCACATGCACTACTGTCAAAGTTTGTGACTCAGCCTCCATATCCACTTTGAAAAATATATTCCTCTGCTGCTGATAAAAACAACTTTGATTGAAGAAGCTACGTTAGGGATTATGAAGCACTGTCATCCATACGGGTAACTTAGAAAGCTAGTGAAAAGTAAGACGCCAGAGCTTATTACCAAGAGAATCCTTTCAGGGGCCGGCCCGGTGGCGCACTGGATAAGTGCGCCGCTTGGGAAGCGCAGCGGCGCTCCCGCCCGAGGGTTCGGATCCCACATACAGACCGGTTCCCGCTCACTGGCTGAGCGAGGCGCGGGAGCAACACCAAGGGTTGCAGTCCCGTTGCCGGTCCCCGGTCCGGTACGGGGGCAACACTGAGGGTTGCGATCCGTTGCCGGACACGGAAAAAGACAAAAAAAAAAAAAAAAAAAAAAAAAGAATCCTTTCATCGGAACGCAGTGTGTTTGAAACGATGATCTCTTAGTGACAAGGTCTACAAAACAGGGCAAGAAAAAAAATGACCCAACTTATATATTAGGGCATGGAGCAGATAATGATGTGGAGGATTCCAGGTTGCCGTGGAGAGGCTCCCTGGCTCACTGGCTGCAGTGCTGTACCCCATTAGAAGGGAGACGTGTTTATCTTCTACCATGTGCCTAAAACTGCAGGGTGGGAACATCAGAGAGGTCCACAGCATGGTCCCTGCCGGAAATGTACCAGCGACCAAGTTGCGCACATGCGATGACTGTGGCCCAGTGCGGCTCCGAAGTCATCGGAGGCCCAGAAGAGTAGTGTAGACAAGAAGTGGTGTGTGAGGTCAGGAAGGACAGAGGCCAGCATGGACCAAAGTTACCGGAAAGGTCTCACAGCAGTAGAATGTGGGGGGTGGGTAGCATCTGGCTCACGGTAGGCACTCCGCGAGTGGACGCTCAGTGCATGAGCACTCAAGGAGTGAGCAAAGAGCAGAATGTCCCAGGCGGGGGAAAGGATGAGCAGAGCTTCTCAGACAGGGGTGACGTGTTGCCAGGATAGGGTGGAAACCACCCCTGGCTTTGGTTGAGGGCCTCAGTGAGGAAGTGATATGGTTAAGAGGCTTACGCAAGATTATTGGGGACCCGAACTGAGATTTGACCTCATGGGCCATTGATTTTCAGTCTGTAAGCAGGATGGTGATGTAATGAAAGCCATGTTTTACAGACACTGGTCAAGAGGTAGAGCTCAGGACAGATTGGAGGAGAGTCAAAGTAGAGGCCAAGGAACCAGAGAGGTGATGAAAACCTAGACGTGGGTGGCAGATGTGGTCACTGAAAAAGACAGGAGTGTTTACAAGGAGGCATTCCCAGCATTTGCTAACAGGGGAGAGATGGATGAAGATACCTGTGCTCCTCTGCTGAAAAACTAGGCTCCAGAACCCCATCTGCAGCTCAGGGGTCGGACCTGGCCTTGGGCTAAAGGTGGGGTCTGTTCTTCCACGTTGGAATATGAAGCAAAGGGACAAACAAAAAATAATGCAGAAGATTTTAGGGCAGTGAAACTATTCTGTATGGCATTATAATGGTGGATTCACGTCACTATACATTTGTCCAAACCCAGAGGATGTACAACACTAAAAGTGAGCCCTAATGTAAACTGTGGATTTGGGGTGATAACGATGTGTCAAGGTAGGTTCACCGATAGTAGCAAATGCTCTGGTGCAAGAGGTTGATCATCCAAACCCAGAGGATGTACAACACTAAAAGTGAGCCCTAATGTAAACTGTGGATTTGGGGTAATAACGATGTGTCAAGGTAGGTTCACCGATAGTAGCAAATGCTCTGGTGCAAGAGGTTGATCATGGGGGAGCCTGTGCATGTGAGGGGTGGAGGGCGTACAGGAACTCTCTACTTTCTGCTCAGTATTGCTGTGAACCTAAAACTGCACTAAAAAATAAAGTTTATTAAAAACAAAAACAAGCAACAACAACAACAAAAATAATATAAATTGCTAGAGGTAGAACCACAGACCAAACAGTCAATATGAGGGAACTTCAAAAAGTTCATGGGAAGATTCCTGTTATCTTTCAATTCTATGTTTCCATGAGCTTTTTGAAGAACCCTCCTATATGGACAAAGGTCAATATGTGGACAAAAAAGGAAAATATACCCTGTAAAGGCAACTAAAGAGCCATTCCAGTGGAGGAGGTATGGCATCTAGGAGACAAACTAGAGAAAGCAGAGCTGATAGGTGCAGGGCCCTCCCCTTAAGAAAACCTCGGGCCCCCCACGAGTGAAAGGCCCATCAGGATGAATGGAAACTTTCAGGCCTGAGTGGGGAAGAATGGTAAAGGGTGAGGAGCCAAAGACGGGGAGTTTAATTCTGCACGTTAAGGAAGTCCTGCAGCTATGTTCCTCATTTCTTTGTGGGAGACGTTAAATAGTCCCAGCAGGTTTCCACAGTATTGGCAATATTTTATAGAGAAGTTAAGAGACAGAAAACCAGGTCCTTTTCTTGCTTCGGTGATTTTTGACCCAAAACTAATTATTTGCTATGACTCTGGTTTGTTTTATTTGTTTGGCTGATTGATTAAAATGCAGTGTCATTGTCACAATATGCATTGTTTTTCTAAGCATTTGACCTCTTTGGATAGAGAGATGCTCTGACTGTCTAATATCACCATAAGGTAAAAGGCCCATTGGAAGCTGAAATAAGACAGTTCAATGTGAGCATGTCACAGTGGGTTAACAGTCCATGTATCAGTGTCACTACTTATATCACATCTTCCATTCAGGGAGTCTTGATTTATATTTGATATTCGTGAATAGGTCAAGTTTACTGATTATGTAAAGACCCATAATACAAAAAATAGTTTATGCTGATGGCCCCTAAAGGATGTAGATGTTTTTTGAAAATCTATCAGATGAAGGGCTGGCCCCGTGGCTCACTCGGGAGAGTGCAGTGCTGGTAGCGCCAAGGCTGCAGGTTCGGATCCTATATAGGACTGGCCGGTGCGCTCACTGGCTGAGTGTGGTGCGGAAGACACCTTGCCGAGGGTTGCAATCCCCTTACCGGTCAGAAAAAAAAAAAAATATATCTGTCAGGTGAAGCATTTAAAGGCAATATCTGATGAGTAGCTTGGTGTAACTCCAGATCATTATGCACACTCAGATCAGTCTCTGGATGAATTACCTTCATCTCCCGGCAGAGTCAGCACCCGGCCAGGGTTATTGCTTTAATAATGCACATGTCTGCTGTTAATGTTTACCAGCTAGCTAATCAGAGCTCTAGAGAATACATGCCATGTTTGCATTGTTACAAGGTAGACATCATTTTACAATTAACTTCATTATAACTGGAATGTAATCATACAGAATTACCTCTTTTCATTTTTCACTGGGAGGCTTTAACATAATTAAATATATATACATGCAACTCTAGGTGCCATTTATGCATACAAATGACTTTTGTTTTCATAAGGATACATAAATATACTCACCCATACATATCGACACAATTATGAGGCATATTTACATTAAAAAGTGATCGTTTTGTGTAAATATTGTGTGAAATAAGATTTTTTCACTTGTTTTCTTAACCATACAATAAAAAATCTGATTCACAAATTAGGCACTAGGGGATCACATTAAAGCCACTGTCAATGTAGACTATCAGCATATATTGAGTGTTTTGAATCGCTAACTTATGAGAAAAATAATCGTGTTATTTTCCATGTAGGCTGTAATTTGGAAATGCAAAATAATCTTGATTCCATATTAAGCAGAGTTTTTAAATTATGCTTTCAGTCTGAGCACAAGGAAAGAATATTTTCAGAAGATTTTGCACTTAAGCAATGATGACATTTAATATCATTCTCTCCTTGTAGGCCTCGCAGTGCAGATTATTTTATGCAAGAAGCTAAACGCATGAAGCATAAAGCAGATGCAATGGTAGGACCCTTTTCTTTCCACATGCGTCTTTAATGTTACGTTTGTACTGCAGCTTCATCACTGGGGCAATATAGCTGGGGTAATTATAAAATCTATTACAAGGATGGCTGGGTCTGTTAAATGGAGAAATGTTTATATAATCAAGTGTTCATAGCCCAATAAATTATGACTTCAACCAATAATGTCTGGCTGGGAGAAAACCCTGGATAAATGAATATTTCAATTTAGTCCTAAGGTTTGAATAGTAACTAGAGCCAGTGGAGTCAATGGGTGGTAGTATTTTTCTTCTATTTAAAAAAAAAAATCTAGATTTGCATTTTTCCCTCTTGCTAACCTGGCCAACCCTTGGCTTGGTCCCAGGAACTAATCCCTTTTCAAAAAGACTTGTGTTCTTCATGTGTATCTGCCAAAATGAATGCTTCCTCTAAAACTGTACAACACAGAAACTATTATCTGCACATAAGACCCTAAAGTCATCATGATTTGATGTTTTCAAAGAATAACTTTCCTTACTTGAATAATCTGTTCTGGAAAGCTTGGAGCTTTGGGGTAAGAGATAGAAAACTTCTGTTTTTTTCTGAAAGAGATTATATGGTTGTTCCATCTAATGGTCTCATGCAAAGAGACTCTTTCTTACTGAGTATTTCCAGTTCTATTCCCCTCCAGCGTTCATAGCTGAGGTCAGTCGGGGTGCTAGAGATGAATAAGGCATTTCAAGTGACTTTCAAAATATTATTCCAGTGTTGAAAATATTTAAACAATAGCAGTACCTTCTCCCAGTGCTGCTGATGCCACCCATTCAACATTTATTTGCGTGAAGACCATTGCCTGGGTACACCAGGGCACAAGGGAAATAACCACTGAGCATCAGAAAATAGAGAAGGGAAATGGACGGTTCCTGTCCATACAATCCACAGTCTGTTAGAGAATTCCGGTCATCTGAAGAAGCTGAAGCAGGGCCACTATTGGAGAAGAGTATCAAATTTTGAGCAGAATGATAATTTCTACCTGAATCCTTCATCCAGGGTTTTCTAGCATTATTCATTCAGTGTCATCTCCCCAACCCTACCTTTCCAATTGGCTTTTTCCCAAGAGAGAGACACTGCTGCAGCCAGGCTGGTCCCCTCCCAGCCTCCAAGCGCACCTTGCTTGTGCCAGCCACAGGCCTCAGCGGCTGCAGAGCCTCCCACTCATACACGCTCACTCTCAGACCCACTTGCACCCTCAGCAGCCTCCCCACATCCAGCCAAGTCATACATTCCTTCCCAGCATCTGTTTCAGGCCTCCTCCCTGAGTGTCTCCCAAGCCTCTCTGTAGCCCCCATCACTTGCTGCCTTCCTACCGTCTCATTTGCACTGGACACTCATTTTTCATTTTTGTTCATGACAGGCAGCCTTGCACTTTGAACTATCCTGTAGGTGCACATTTTCTCTCTCCAAATGTATTAAATGTCCCTGGAAGGAGCTTTCATGTGTCAAGTGCACATATCCCAGAACTGGGTGCTTTAGAAAATGCTTATTGAATGAAATGACTTCCTTAATCTGAAAGTGTTGCTGAGAAATATTGCTTTATGGCCTATTAGGTTTATTAGCCCTTCAAAAATTTGATTTGCTAATGAGGGGAGTTTTGCTCTACATTTCTGTTTTCTAAGGTATCACAACTAATGAAGTACCATTTTGCTTTTTAATGGCAAGACTTAGATTAGTATTTAGAGTATATGTGTCATTCTATGTTTTGATGGATGAATGAATCATTTGAAAATGGGGGAGATTTTTTAATCCAAAGTTAGAATATGTAATTGTCTAGAGAGTAGCGATGTGTGGAACCAGGAACTTGATGTGTAAGTTTAGATTTATAAGAACTTAAGAATATAAACCTGATTCATGGTTGTCCTTGCTGATGTGGAGAAAGATTAACATATATTTGGACAACTATAAATAATCCAAGAAATCATTTTTATTATTAATTTTCAACTTTGTGTCCCATTTTGGCAAGGCTGAAATAGTATCTTGAGTTTTATCTCCTCTCCTTTCCCTCATCACTGTCACCGTTAAGTGAGATCCTAACTATTAATGAAACACCTCATGAGAAGAGATGGGCGTGGAGATGTAAATGTTATGAGTGATGTAGCAAATGATATCCAAGGCCTGGAACCATCAATGTTGGGCACACACAAAAAATATATGCAGGCTCTTCTATGGAAGCAGACCTATCAGCCTTGACGACTATTTAGCATAGCACGGAGGGACAAGGAGTGAAGCTGCCAGACCACCAGAGATTGGAAAGAGGGAAACAGAAAGCAGAGCAGCCATGGAGTTCTGCGCTGTGTTGATTGGCAGCTGTCACATGGATTTGGTACATTTCTGCATGTAACTGTTCGCTCACTTACCCCAAACCGGTAGTAATTTGAGAAAATAACGAGAGAAGGAAGTATTCTATTTCTTTCTTGTCTCAGCTTCATTCACAGGATTTTGGAACTCAAAAGTTGGGTTTCTCAAATAAAGCATATAAACTATGTGACAATGCTGTTGAAAAAACGATTGTTAAGGAAGACACTGTATTAACTCTGTTGATCAGGTGGAAAAGTTTGGAAAGGCTTTGAACTACGCTGAAGCAGCCTTGTCATTTATCGAGTGCGGAAATGCGATGGAACAGGGCCCCATGGAATCCAAATCTCCGTACACGATGTATTCAGAAACAGTAGAGCTCATCAGGTAAGCACTGTGTCTTCTTGCTGGGGGCTGGGGGGGGGGGGGGAATGTTTTTAAATGCTGGGAATACAAGGAACAGAA
>NW_007727521.1:532088-547015 GCF_000696425.1 Galeopterus variegatus
GGGGGGGGGGGGGGGGGGGGGGGGGGGGGGGGGGGGGGGGGGGGGGAGGAATGTTTGTAAATGCTGTGAATACAAGGAACAGAATGTCAGCCTGCACCATCAGCCACCAGGAACCAGAGCTCATCCCCTAAATCCGAATGGGAGACTGTCAGAGTGCTTTGGCACACCCCGCCTCCTGGGCTCTTTGTGAGTGATGCGGGATGGCCACTGTGACCCCGCCTGTGGAGGGACGCCGTGGAGTCTGAAGGGCTGGGACATGCCTGCCTCACCAGCAAGGAAGTAGTGGATTTGGAACTCACTTCACCTATAGAAGCTGCTTTTTAAAAAAAATCTGGTTCAGATTAGTGTAATCTAAATCTTAACTCTATCAGTAAATGATTCAGGAGCATTTAATGAAAATAAAGAAGACTGGGGGCAGGGGGGGTTATGGAAGGAAAAGCCACCCTGCCAGGCACTGTCTTAGGGGCTGCTCACAGTGTTCTGGTCTGAAACCCGTATGTGAGCACCATACCCTAGCATCACATCCCACCACATGTGACATGACCGGAGCAGAGTTTCTGGCAGGACACCTCAAGGTGTTCCGTGGGAGACACTTGTCTTCTGTGGTGGAGACCTGGAAAGGCACAACCTGACAGTCTCTTCAATGAACCATTAAGGGAATTTCATTCATTAACCCTACTGAGAACTTTTGTAATATGGTTTGTGTTTTTAGCTGCTTTAACTGCATGGGATCATGTCTAATACATCTCCATTATGGGAAATAATTGTTCCTAAAACTATCTTTAAGGGGCTGTCCTGATTCTGGGGTTCTATGCAACCTAAATCAGCTGAGGTATTTCTTACCACGTCCCACCATACCACATGGAAGATTTCTAATCATCTCAAGTTTTAGTCTTTTTGTCTACAATGGCGTGAAGGTGTTAGTTGGTATTTTACACCCCTCTCCTTCCATAAATAGTTTCCAGCCTTTGAAACTGTTATCCCAACATCAGAAAACACATCACCTCCAAAAAGCATCTCTCAAGAATGTTTTGAAAGTCAACACTGCTCAGTCATTTTTCTTATTAAAATATTTCTACTGAACCAATGTATTGGTGATTCCTTTATACTATCTTCTAATATGGTGCAGTATTTTCAGCAGTGAAGGAAAGAAAACAGCAGAGTAAAAAAACTGTTAAAATTACTCTAGGGCCGGCCCAGTGGCGCACTGCTACAGTGCACTTCGGCGCTCCCGCCGAGGGTTCGGATCCCACATACAGACCGGTTCCCGCTCACTGGCTAAGCGAGGTGCGGGCGCAGCACCGAGGGTTGTGATCCCGTTGCCGGTCCCGGTCCAGTGCGGGCGCGACACTGAGGGTTGCGATCCATTGCCGGACATGAAGAAAGACAAAAAAAAAAAAGTCACTCTAAAATGTTCTAGATCCTCACATTCCTTCCTCAAAAGGCAGCTCAGTCTCAGATGCTCACAGGCAGGTGGGGAAGGAAGTGGGTGAAACAGGATAGGTACAAAGTGGTAAGAGACCCTAGAATATGAGTGCCACAAGCACAGGATTTTTTTTGTCTGATTTGTTCATGGATGTATCCCAGTCCCTACAACAGTTCCTGGCACATAGTATGTGCTCAATAAATACTTGAGGAATGAATGAATAAGCAAGCCATAGAGCCTGCAGTGAACTGGAGTATCAAAGCCTGCTTAAATGCATTCACATTTTTAAAAACAACAAATCCCAACAAGAAAAAAAGCCTGATGCCAATCAGACACACCTGGGGCACTGGGGTGCCACACCTGTTATGCTCACTGATGCAAGTAACCTTGCACAGGTAGAGAGCACAGTCCATCTTCTACATACATCAGAAAGAATAGAATCCCTTAAACTAACCAGCAAACTAAGGCAAAGGGATTTTTTTTAACCTGAGTTAGAAAACAGCATTAATCGCCACCTAAATCTGCACACTGCCCACCAACCCTGACCCTCCTGTCCCCTACTGAGAGACACTGGGGGACCAGGAGCACTGGCAAAGGGGATCTCGCCAGAAGCATCCAACCTAGGATGTACTCTTTGCCCCCATAGGTGGGAGAATTCCTTTCTCACCAAGGAATTCCACAGGGCCAAGGGACACTGCAAAGTGGAGCACAGCTACCATAAGAGCCCACCTGGGGAAACTTCCCTCCCACCACCTCACCCCAACCCACCATTAGGGACCAGCTGGAGCCCCAGGGGCATCACATCAATCGAACAGACCAAAATAGTACCAGGAAGGCTCTGAATATTAAATTATAATTGGAACCACAGCCTCAAAAGTAGGCCAGGGCCTACCTGCTAAACCTAAACAGAGTGACTGCCTGCTAAAAGAAAGGATTTAAGTAGTGCCCAGAATCTCCTAACGTAATAGCCAAAATGTCTGTCCAGAATACAGTGGAAACTCACCCATCATCCTAAGAACCAGGTAGATCACAGCTGGAATGGAAAAAGATGGTCAACTGACACCGACACCAAGACGATTGAGATGTTGGAATTATCCAACAAGGATTTTAAAGCAGCCATCATAAAAATGCTACAATACACAATTACAATTCCCTTCCAACAAACAGAAAATGGAAAGTCTTGTCAGATAAATGGAAGTTTTTTTGTTTTGTTTTGTTTTTTTTGTCTTTTTGTCTTTTTTCGTGCCCGGCAACGGATGGCAACCCTCAGTGTCGCGCCCGTACCGGACCGGGACCGGCAACGGGATCGCAACCCTCAGTGCTGCGCCCGCACCTCGCTCAGCCAGTGAGCGGCCGGTCTGTATGTGGGATCCGAACCCTCGGCGAGAGTGCCACCGCGCTCCCAAGTGGCGCACTGTAGCAGTGCGCCACCGGACCGGCCCTAAATGGAAGTTATTTTTAAAAAAAGAACCAGATGGAAATTTTAGAACTGAAAAAATATGATGACAGAAACAAAAATGTCACTGGACAGGCTAAATAGTAGAGGGGAGATGACAGGGTAGAATCAATAAACTTGAGAACAGAAATGAGTATTTACCCAATTTGAGCCACAGGGAGGAAATAGACTGAAAAAATAAATGAATGGGGCCTCAAGCACAATAACGAAAGAGCCAACATTTGTGTCATTGGAGTCCCAGAAGAAGAGGAAGAGAGAGTGGGGCGGAGAGTGTTTGAAGAAGGAATAGCTGAAACGTGCCGTGCAAAAGACGTAAACCTACCACCTCAAGAATATGAGAAAACCCCCGATGGGATTAATCTAAGGAAATGCATGCCAAGGCACATTATAATGACATTTCTGAGATCTAAACACAAAGAAAGAAATCCTGAAAGAGACCAGAGAGAAATGACACGTCACCTGTAGGGGACCACCAACCCGAGTGGTATCAGACTTCTCATCTGAAACCATGGAGGCCAGGAGGATGTGGCACGGCGTTTGCCAAATGCTGCAGGAAAGAACAGGAATGAAGGGAAATAAAGATATTCTCAGTCTAAGGAAAACTAAAAGCATTTGGCTCTAACAGACCCACACTTCAAGACTGGCTAAAGGAAGTCCCTCAGAAGGAAAGGAAAAGACAAAAGAAGAAATCTTGGAGCATCGGGAAGGAAGAAAGAACAGAAATATAGATACATACAATAAACTGCCCTCTTTGTGGGTTTTATAAATTGTGTTTGGTGACTGAAACAAAAATTATAACACTAGCTGATACTCAAGACGTGTTATTTAAAAGTCGGGCAGGGGGCCGGCTGGTAGCTCACTTGAGAGCGTGTGGTGCTGGCGACACCCAGCTCGAGGGTTCACATCTCGTACCAGCCAGCACCAAAACCAGAAAAAAGTAGGGAAGGAAAAGGCACTAGCTGGAAGGAGGCCTTCCATACTTCACTCAAAGTGGCGGGATGTTGATACCAATAAATTGCAATATCATATATGAGCATACTCCAAAAAGTTCATAGAAAAATAGAATTAGAACATAATACGAATCTCTTCATAAACCTTCTGAAGTACCCTTATATGTATAATACCCAGAGCAGCCGTGATGAAAACAATGCAGAGAGGTGCACTCGAAACACTGCAGATCTGCACACTGTAGAAATGCTGTGATAATAACAGTATCATTTCTTGAACAGTTCAGCAGCCAGCCCACTATGCCAAGAGCTTTACAGACACAATCTGGGTTAATCCTTACAACAATGCTGTGTGATCGGCAGTATTAGTCTCATTTTATAGATAAGGAAATGGAGGGTTAAAGATGTTAACACATTTACTAAGCTGTGACAACTAAAAAGTAGCTGAGCTGGGATTTGAACCTAGGACTCTGACAATTCCATTTACTGCCTCAGCTCTCCCAAAGAGTCTGCATAAGAGGGTACTTCAAGAAATCTGTGGAAAAATAGAATTAAAAATAATATGAATCTTTCCATGAACTTTTTGAACTGCCCTCATATGTAACTTGGTTCGTTTTGGGGAGAAAACAATAGCCACAGTCCTTTTGATTCAGAGAAATAAATGGAATTAAGGGTAGTCCATGAAAGCCACTAGTTTCTCATAACACGTCTGTAGAGGCAAATATAGATTAAAAAGTACCGAGGACACTTACACTGCAGTCAAAGTAAGAGTTACATAATAAAGAGGAAGGGGTAGATCTCAGCACTCATCTGAGTATCAGGGATGAAAATTCTCCTGGAGGTAAGCCCAGCAGGATTGAACTTTGCCTCCAGCTGTCAGCCACTCAGCCACAAATCAAAATTTGGAAAAATGGGCATGTTATCATATATATGAATAGTTCTTGAACTGGCAATCCTTCCAACAATCTGTAGCATTTGAACTCATTGTTGGAGAGCGGAAGGTAGTGAGGCGTCATAAAAGTCATCTTGTTCTCATCATCACAGTAATGTGAAGCTTGGGGAAAATGCAGCAACATCAGGTAGCTTGAAGGAAAGCAGGAGCAGCAGGCCCTGTGGAAAACGAACCCTTGGACAGAGAGAGCTACCATCGTAGGAAAGGCTCTGTTGTTAGTAAAAAAGCATTTTTTAATTTCTTTGCTTTTTTTGTTGTTGCTTTTTCTAGGTATGCTATGAGACTAAAAACCCACTCGGGCCCCAATGCCACACCAGAGGACAAGCAGCTGGCTGCATTATGGTGAGTAGCTCATCTCAGTGCAGAACGGCATCCCCAGCCTCATTTGTCCTCTTTGGCAAACCAGGTGCTGAAATGCATAATGTTTTCCTAGTGCCTTCTGAAATACAAAGCCCCGCGTGGTCCTAATGACCAGAGCGAGTCCAGACCACTTCCTGCTGCTGTACAATGTATGATCTGAATTCACTGAGATTGGAAATCCACAGGTCGATTACACAGGGATAATTTTTTTCTGTATGTGTGTGTGTGTGTTAAAATCAGATAGGTCCATATTTTAGTAATTTGAATGCAAATTGAGCATTCAGTGGAATTTCTGTTATGTTTAACCTTTTAGGTGCAATCAAAATAATTCATGTGTTGCTTTACATGTGGGATTAGTTTGACTGAATCAAGGCGATGCATTAGACTGAGGAGCAGCTCATTATATTTTGATAACAAAATAATTTATTTCAAGATGTTATGCAGTTTGTAATAGACTTTTTCTGTGATTATAATGATTACAATGATAATGAATATGTGATAATAATGATAATAATTTTCCCCCTGGCATCTCCTCAGGACACCTCACCCTACTCCCAAATCACAGGACACCTCTCTGTTGGTCCCTCCTGTAAAAGGGATCTGAAATTTTTTGCTCTCCAAAGGTTCATATTCCACTCTATAACCAGATCTGCTCGTTAGAGAATCAAATTGAGTCTCAAAAAACGTAACAGCAACATACACAAAAAAGAGAGTCTCAGGTTGTTTCTCATCATCATGCCATCTGGAATCTAGGAGACTACTAAGTTGTATTTGGTGTGTTGGTGTTCTAGCATGTCAGCACCAAACTGCGTTAGCAAATAAACGTGATACGAGTGCCGAGGCAAAGAGGCTAAGTGTCAGGAAATGCTTTCGGTGCTCTTTTCAAACTTTAAGTTCCACATTGGGATGATAAATTAATGATGATTAATAATTAACACAATATATTATATTAAATATAATATATTAATATTAACATATATTTAATATTAATTATATTAATAACTAATTTAATATTAATATATTAATTATTAATTGATAATTAATTTAATATTGATATACTATATATTAATATTAATATACTATATACTATATAAATATATAGTATATCATATACTATATAGTATATTAATATTAATATATAGTATATCAATATTAAATTAATTATCATATAGTATATTAATATTAATATAGTATATTGATATTAAATTAATTATAATATAGTATATTAATATTAATATACCATATAATATATGAATATTAATATACTTAATATAATACAATATATTAAATAATATAATACAAAATGTTATAGTTATAGAAAATAAAATGATGTAAACTACTCAGCATAGTGTTTTTATTGTTTATGAAGCACATTAGTATCTGTTACTTCATTCGATCTAATTATAGCCCAATAAAGTAAGTAAAAAGCCAAGGGAGTAAAGCCAGGTGGAAGGGGCAGGCTTTCGGAAAAGCCGGCAGCCACCGGGAGGCAGCGAGAGCTGCGCGCTAGAGCTTCCTCCCGCCTCTCACGGGCACACACCGCCCTCTCGTGGTGGGAGAAGAAAGCGGCCCTCCCCTGTTACCCAGCAAAGAGGAGATAAAGCTAATATCTAATATCCAATATGCAGGGCTCTAGTGGTAATATATTTATAGCGTACCTCCTTGGAGTTTCTAATTATGTATTTCTGGACAAAAGGAAGGTCAGATTCTGACATGTATGTACATACTGAGTGCCTTGGAACAAGAAGATATCTTCTTCAGTCTTGTTTGCCAAGGACACGCTAACGCTCTCCGGGCCCATTCCTCTTTTCCTGCTGCAGTTACCGATGCCTGGCTCTCCTTTACTGGCGGATGTTCCGACTCAAAAGGGACCACGCTGTCAAGTATTCAAAAGCACTTATCGACTACTTCAAGGTACTGTCTGGCTAATGAGCAGCATTGTTCTTGTATTCAGTTGTCTTCCAGTCAAGGGCGTTTTAGAGCCCGTTGCTTTGGGGCTGACAGAGATCACCTCTGGTCTCCAGACTGACCTCAGTTATGGACTCCACACTTGTGGCTTTCAGGGCTCAGAGAATGGGCCTTGAGGGCTCATCGACTTTATCCCCCTGCCTTCTAATCCAAGTATTTTTATGGCCTCAAGAGAAAGAAGATCCAGTTACTTGTTCCATTGTCCTAGGAAATTCCTCCTTAGAGCTAACATAAATTTCTCATGTTCACTTAGAGCTTCTTCCTCTTAGAAGTAACTGCAAAGAGCTATATCCTCTTAGCTAGTCTCCAGTAACTAATTTAATATTTAATAGAGCTGATATTTAAGATGGTAAGAGATGGCTTGTTAGAGGCACTAGATAGCAATGTGTAACTATAAGTAAGTAATGTGTAACTATGTAAGTAATGTGTAACAATGTGTAACTATAAGATAAGTAAATTGCCAACTTTTACTTATCTCAAGGGAATGAAATTATTTTCAATGGGAGGGGGGAAAAAAGCCCTTCTGTGATGTACTGTGTGTAGTGGACATTAAGTTAATAATTTGCTTGAGATTTCTGGGCCTCTTCTCTGTCTATTTAACTATAGAAAAAAGAAGTTACACCAACTCTGTCTCCACCAACCTTTTGTCAGTCAGATACACAACCATCGTTTTAGATCCTGTAATTCCCAACCTCCACTCCTCAGAGATTATCTCTGACGACCAGTTCTGTTGGGGGTTGCTTGGGCTGTGTCCAGCCTGCCGCCTCCTTCCTGGTTGTGCATGTGGCATAAAAAAGAAGTTACACCAACTCTGTCTCCACCAACCTTTTGTCAGTCAGATACACAACCATCATTTTAGATCCTGTAATTCCCAACCTCCACTCCTCAGAGATTATCTCTGACGACCAGCTCTGTTGGGGGTTGCTTGGGCTGTGTCCAGCCTGCCGCCTCCTTCCTGGTTGTGCATGTGGCACGGCCAGGTGCTAAGCCAAGGAGGTAACTTTCTCGGACCATTGACCATCATGACATAATGACAAGAACCGGCACTGAGCTCTCCCTTTACTTAGGATGCCTCAAGGCAAGGTCAGTAATTTTCAGAAATTGAGAATCTAAGAGCTAATACTAAAGAGAGTTATTACAGTCCAGAAAAATGCTTGAAAAAAGGAGATATTAAATTAATTATAATATAGTATATTAATATTAATATACCATATAATATATGAATATTAATATACTTAATATAATACAATATATTAAATAATATAATACAAAATGTTATAGTTATAGAAAATAAAATGATGTAAACTACTCAGCATAGTGTTTTTATTGTTTATGAAGCACATTAGTATCTGTTACTTCATTCGATCTAATTATAGCCCAATAAAGTAAGTAAAAAGCCAAGGGAGTAAAGCCAGGTGGAAGGGGCAGGCTTTCGGAAAAGCCGGCAGCCACCGGGAGGCAGCGAGAGCTGCGCGCTAGAGCTTCCTCCCGCCTCTCTTTTTCCGTGTCCGGCAACGGATCGCAACCCTCAGTGTTGCCCCCGTACCACTCCGGGGAACGGCAACGGGATCAGAACCCTCGGTGTTGCTCCCGCGCCTCGCTCAGCCAGTGAGCGGGAACCGGTCTGTATGTGGGATCCGAACCCTCGGGCGGGAGCGCCACCGCGCTTCCCAAGCGGCGCACTATCCAGTGTGCCACCGGGCCGGCCCCTTTTTTAATGTTTTTAATTTACCAATGACATCATATATATTTATGGTATACAATGTGATGTTTTTATATATGTATACCTTGTGGAATGATTAAATCAAGTTAACTAACATATCCATCACCTCACATACTTACCATTTTTGTGATGGGAACTTTTAAAGCTGCTCTCTTAGCAATTTTCAAGTGTGCAAGTTTCCCAGAACTTATTCCTCCTAACGGAAACTTTGTACTCTTTAGGTAAAAAGTTTCAAAGGCTATTTATTTATTTTTTGTTTGTTTGTTTTCCCTTTTTGTCTTTTTTCGTGACCGGTAACGGGATCGCAACCCTTGGTGTTGCGCCTGCACCGTGCTCAACCAGTGAGCGGACCGTTCTCTATATGGGATCCGAACCCTCGGCGGGAGCGCCGCTGCACTCTTCTGAGTGCTCCGCCGCGCTTCCAAGCGCCGCACTCTTCCGAGTGCGCCACCGGGCCGGCCCTCAAAGGCTATTTAAATGCTGCTTAAATTTCAGAGACTATGAAACCTGCAGGTAACAATGACAGTTTGGCAATAGAGGATGTGTTTTATTGGTACAGAGCTGTCTGAAAAAAGGACTTCATTCCTGCCTATGTTTTTTTGGTCCCAGGACTTAGTAGTAGGGGTGTTACCAGACTCAGGTCCAGCTCCCCGATCCCTTGAGAAGGAAAGAAAAAAAACTCAGAAGTCAAATGGTTGCTGTTAGAAAAGCAGATGTATTCAGCTGAAAGAAATGGTAGGCGATCCCATCTCAAAGACTTAGGTTTACCGAGAGCTTTTTAAAGGAAGTGATGGGATGTGGGAGGTGAAAAGCAGGAGACAAGGAGATGTGAGCTGCAAGGGGTCCGTTTCTATGGGTCAGGTACAAGGTCTCACCAGGGCCTCATCTGGTTTCTGTTCTCATCTTCGCTGTTATCTCAGGACCCTGCAAGATTCTGATTTGCGCTGGTGAACTTGGCTGGTGTCCAAGGTCAGCTTCAGTCATTTGACCTTGATCATTTCTCAAAACTCTGTCTCAAAGAAAGAACTATTAGCTTTGCAAAGTGCTAATTAGCTTCTTGGCTTGTTTTCCTACTTAGCCAGCAAGATAAGAAAGTCAGGGGATGGGAAGAAAGAGTGGAGAGAAAAAAACTGTCCTTTAAATAGTCCTTCCCCTCTCCACAGCCCACACAGCTTTAGGTCCCAGCATGGCTCCAGTCCTGCTCAGTCCAACAGGGGAAGAGGGCTGAAGACTCCTCTGCCCCTTCAACTCCCTTCTCTGGACTGCTTCTGGAACCCCAACACCATGTCCCTCTCTCCTGCAGTGTTCCTATGTGCAGAGTGTCCACTGCGTACATTGCATTCCTAGAGCTGCATCACAAAGTAGAGGCAAAGTTATCGATGCAGCTGCACCAGGTTGAGAAAAGTGTCCTTCACACTGTGTCAGAGGGGAGATTGGCACTCCTTCTAAGGAATGTTTCTTTAATTCTCTCCATGAAAATGGTTTCATTCTCCGAGACAGTGGCATGGTCTGCGATTCTACCCTAACTTTTATACCCTGCTGTTGCTGCAGTCCCTGTGAGTTCTGACAGGCCATTGCTTCCTATTTTGATTACACATGCAATAAAACAAGAAAAATCAGTCACCGTATCATAAAGTTCTTTCTATCCCACAGAAACCAGGCTGAGGCTATGTTCTTGCCTCTGGAAGGGAACAGTCCCATCAGCATCCCAAAGACTGTTTTTTTTTCTTCGTCAGTCCTATAGGTTTCTGTCCGAGAGGAAATTTAACTGCATTTAGCAACTTTCCTTGCCAAGGACAGAACTTCTTCTAAACACGTGATGCAAACACCTGGCTTATGCAACATAACATCCTAAATCAGAATATTCAGATAAATTAGAATTCTTGAATATCCTTTCTGTTAAGGAAATATATTTTAATTTATTTGTTTAGGAATATTCAAGAGCAGCTTTCCTTAAGAGAAATATTTTTAAACTTCATAAATAGAATAATAATAATAGCATTTGATGTTTTCTATATTTTCAGGCATTAAATAAATGTATATCAATGGCTTCTTCAAATAACCCCTACATTTAAATATAAGGTATTCATTAGGGGAGAAGGGAGTTCCTTCTCTTTTTTTCCTTTTCAGAAAAATTAGACTAGTTTATGATAAAAAATTAGTCTGGTTCAGGATCAGCTGACCCGCGGGATTACGGTTTCGTTTGGTACCTAAAATTTGTACATAAAAACCCCGGCTGTGGAGTGAGCACTTCATTATAGCACTGCGGGACCCAGCAGGCCATGCAGTGCCCCGACCAGCTTCCAGAGGGGAGCAAACAACCTCGTAAGTGTCACTGCCCAGGTCCGCCTTCCGTGAATCTGCATTTTATCCGCGGTGTCTGCTGTTCCTTGTCGGACAGTCAGCTGAGAACATGTTATTATCAGGTGTTTAACCCTAAGCAGAGGCCACTCACTGTCCATGTTTTGCTTTTTGTTTTTGTTTTTTTCCTGCAGAATTCATCTAAAGCTGCCCAAGCCCCATCCCCATGGGGGGCCAGTGGAAAGTAAGTTCACTTTTCCAAAGTCAATGCCATAAGCCAGACAATGCATGATGCTGGGCCACGCGTTGCTCTGCTTTCAGTGCCCGCAGGGGCTGCCCCGCCTCGCCTGGTCTCCACCTCTCCACTCTGGTTTTTCTACCTCTCACCTCCAGGAGCACTGGAACTCCATCCCCCATGTCTCCCAACCCCTCTCCCACCAGCTCCGTGGGGTCTCAGGGCAGCCTCACCAACGCCAACACCCTGTCCCCGTCGACCATCGTCAGCATCCCGCAGCGCATCCACCAGATGGCAGCCAACCACGTCAGCATCACCAACAGTATCCTCCACAGCTACGACTACTGGGAGATGGCGGACAACCTGGCCAAGGAGAACAGAGGTGTGTGCGCCTCCCTCGGGCTGGGGGACAAAGGAGAAAGAGTAGGAGCTGTCACCCACTGTGTGAAACCATTCCTCACCTGCCCCTCACTCGGGGCCTCCTGTGCCTTTACCTACCTTTCTTCTCACTGTGGAAGATCACGTGAGGTAGATGACAGGTGGTGACAGGCACAGATACAGGTATGGATGCATGTGCGACCCCTCAGACAGGGGTTACGTTTCATTCAACTTCGTACTCCTAAGACCGAGCCCCGTGCCCAGAATGCAGCTGGGGCCCTGCAACGCTGAGTGAGGAAATGAACGAATGAATGAGCGTCACTAGCTCTTTAGTGCCAGCTGCTCACAGCGGAAAATAGAGTGTCTCACATGTAGCATCAAGCTGTGTTTCCCTTTAAATAAGGTTTGTCTTTACTGATTATAAAAGTAATGCTTGCTTACTGTGGCTAAATTTATAAAGTACAGAAGACTATAGAGAAGAAGTTTTTAAATCATTAGTAATCTCACCACCAAGAAATAACTACTGTTAACATTCTACCAAAGTTTCTTCTAGTCTTTCTTCTCCAAGTACACATTATTTTTGCCAAATAAGATTATCGTGTATATACAGTTTTATATCCTGTCTTTTTTCATTTATCATTATAGCAGGCATTTTCTCATGTCGCTGACTAGTTCAAAAATACCTTTTATGATGGTTCTATAAAACTATCATAATGTAATGGTTACATAATCATAAAGTATTATGATTTCTCAGATCATTTCTCTATTGTTAGACATTTAAATTTCTTCCAGTTTTTTTCCACTGTGGCAAATAATGTTATCATAAATATCCTTATATGAATCCTTATCCATATTTCTGATTATTTTCTTAGGAGAGAGTTGTGGGAGTAGAATTTTGGGGTCAACAGATATAGATTCTTTCAAGATATATGTGCTTATATATCTTGATATATGTGGTTAACTTTTCTCCTGAAATATTATACCAATTTACTACTCTCCTTCCCACAACAGGTAAGAGGTGATTATTTTCTTAGGAGAGAGTTGTGGGAGTAGAATTTTGGGGTCAACAGATATAGATTCTCTCAAGATATATGTGCTTATATATCTTGATATATGTGGTTAACTTTTCTCCTGAAATATTATACCAATTTACTACTCTCCTTCCCACAACAGGTAAGAGTGCAAATCTGAGCTCCCTTTCAGGCCACTAAATGCAAATTATGTTCCC
The DNA here is from genome assembly GCF_000696425.1 of Galeopterus variegatus. Lineage (NCBI taxonomy): Eukaryota > Metazoa > Chordata > Mammalia > Dermoptera > Cynocephalidae > Galeopterus > Galeopterus variegatus. The sequence goes on from NW_007727521.1 coordinate 545,063, forward strand.
ATGATAGCAGAAGTCTCTAAGGACAAGAGCAGGCTGTCACGCTGAGATGAGGAATGTACGGCACACATGAATCCCGAGTGCAAGAAACTGATAATAAACTGATAGTTTTATCGTAACATGCAGCCCAGAGGTGGTGCATTGCGAAAGTTCAGTGGGAATGCCACAGAGGTCAGAGGCCACCAGGAGAAGCTCTTTAGAGGAGCTGGCATGGAACAGGGTCTGGAAAAGCACATAGCAGTTGAGTAGCTGCAGTGGGGTGGGGTGAATGTCACAGGTGGACAAAACAGAAGGAACAGATGTATAGAAATGTATGTCTCCAGTTTGGGAGATGCTGAGCGGGCCAGGCTCAGATGGTACTGCCAGCTGCCTGCTAGATGTCTCCCACCAGAGGGCTCTGTGCCACGTGTCCAACGCAAGCTCTGCATTGGTCCCTTGCCCTGCTGCTCCTCCTGCTCTGTTTGGCTCCTGGATTCCTGCCATGGCTATTCTCCCAGCCACCTGCAACGCAGAGTCTTCCCTGAGCCTCCCCTTCCCTTCCCCAGCATGCATGTGCGCACCTTGGTAAAACTTCTCCCAGACACTTACTTCCATGGACTGTCATTCTGTGACCCAAGCTATGACAGCAGAGTAGCATATGAACATTTGTCTTTCTCAGCCACTAACTGTGACTCTGAGAGAGCAGAGCCCACACATGAGTCATCTTCGTATCCTCCCCTACCTCCACCCCCTGCAGGTGGCAGAGTGCCTTGGCACATAATAAACCTTTAATGAAAGGGTAAACCCAGAGAATGGCCAGAAGCTAGAAGGTGGCTTCAGTAGAGATGTCCCAGTACCCATCTCTTATTTGCCCCTAGGAGCCGAGAGCCTCTCCCCTTGGACTCGCTCCAGGGGCTCAGCATGTGCCACAATTGAGCATGGGATAAGGGGCAGCAGAACCATGTTACCACTCAGGGTGGGAAGCATTACCACACTAGCTGAATGCAGTCTGAGGATATGGATTTTGTTTGCTATTTAGCTAAGTAAATGTTATTCATTTGAATTAGAAATGGCAGATATAGTTTATTTATTTATTCGAATATAGGATGAGTTCTCCATCCTTGAATTTTATTTTGTTCAAGGGAATGCTAAGGTCACGTGGTGGTATAAAGAGTCCTTAATTTATATAGAGCCCATGAATGGAGTTTTTTCTTAAGTCACTCAGGTCCTGAGCTCAGAGTAGCACACCTATCTCATGCAGCACTTTTAACGGCTCTCTCCATCCCCTAGAATTCTTCAACGACCTGGATCTGCTCATGGGGCCTGTCACCCTGCACAGCAGCATGGAGCACCTGGTCCAGTACTCCCAGCAGGGCTTGCACTGGCTGCGGAACAGCGCCCACCTGTCATAGGGACCTTGCCTTTGAGCCAGATTGTGCTCTCATCTCCACGGACAGCTCAATGTTCTGGACACTGTGCTACTGAAATTCCAGGCCACAGCATTTATCAAACTGGTGAACATTTTCTTGGCATTGAACAACAGTCTTTTCCCAGGGCATGTGTGTTTGTATATTTGGGTGTATAAGAAGCTGCCTCTGTGTGTGTGTGTGTGTATGATACACAGCTCTTCAGAAGACATTTTCTTTGTCTAGTTTCCATAATCCCAGGCTAGACAAAGTGACCAGACGTTTCTAATTAGAGGAAATAGACATACACACACACGCGCACACACACAATCACAGACACACACTTTCTGTTCCAGTGCTAAACCATGACTTCTTAGAAAATTCAACCAAAATCTCATGGGTTAGTTAACCAGGTGCAATACAGAACACCAAAAGCTTGACTGCCAGTTAAGGTGAACCTAGCTCTTATATTATCTATTACTTTCAGTATTAATATACTAGTCCCCAGTTATTTTTTGATTGCTGTGTATTAATGGGTAATTGAATAATGAAAACAAGTCATTTATTTTTG
>NW_007727521.1:547149-550097 GCF_000696425.1 Galeopterus variegatus
TGTGTGTGTGTGTGTATGATACACAGCTCTTCAGAAGACATTTTCTTTGTCTAGTTTCCATAATCCCAGGCTAGACAAAGTGACCAGACGTTTCTAATTAGAGGAAATAGACATACACACACACGCGCACACACACAATCACAGACACACACTTTCTGTTCCAGTGCTAAACCATGACTTCTTAGAAAATTCAACCAAAATCTCATGGGTTAGTTAACCAGGTGCAATACAGAACACCAAAAGCTTGACTGCCAGTTAAGGTGAACCTAGCTCTTATATTATCTATTACTTTCAGTATTAATATACTAGTCCCCAGTTATTTTTTGATTGCTGTGTATTAATGGGTAATTGAATAATGAAAACAAGTCATTTATTTTTGTGCCAAACGTTTACTAGATGCATGTTACCAAACACTCTGCCTCTCCTCTCGTCCCCTCCCCCCACCTGACTTTATTATCAACTAAACGCATTACAGGCAAATGGAAGGACTCTCACAAGCCTTCCCTGCCCCACCATCAAACTGCATAAACGGCACCAAGATTTGGTAAAAACTCAGTGTCTTTGAAAGTTCACGAACATTAGAGCAGCAGTGACTGTGTTTTGGAGCTCGGTTAGTAACTGGAATCTCTGCACCTGTGACAACAAGCCCGCCAAGCACGCACATTGCTTCTTCCTGCCACTGTGACTTGGTGGCTTTAGAGCCAGCATTTTTCAGCCAGTGTTTCAAGTCTATTCTTTCCACAGTAGCTTTCTTACAAATTTTCTTGGCCTTATGAGGACATTACCTAGAATGTCCCTTCACTAGAGTCTGTCTCTGTTGCTCATCAGGCTGAGAGCTATTTGCTGTCCCAGTGCTGTCTGATTCTCTTACTCTGTGCAGACTGCGCCATCGCAGGCCTTTAATGCATTTTGATTTGGGGAATATTTTTCAAGCTTTGATTGGCGAACTGCTTGCAGTGCTGGGGAAGTTATTCCTGCAGTGATCGCAATTCTGTGTGGGGCAGCAACGCCAGAGCATCTTGCTTATATCTTGTGCATCTGGTATGTTTACGTCTTGCCCATGGTTTTCCTTTCTTTTTTTTTTTTTTAATTAAGTTTACATTTTAGTTTTTTGACATCTCATTTACAGTTTTTGTCTGAAGTTTATTCCTTTTATAGTATTATCATGCCCTAGATTTAGTCTTCTTGTTAAATATATTTGGATATCAAATATTAGTAAAAAAGAAAACAACTCTTGAAAAAGAGGGTGTATCTTGCTACACAAAATAATGTCCTTGAGGCCTCTTACTTGACAAAGTCGCACCGTGATGGTCTGAGAAAGACATGTGATGTAATATGTGGCGCGATCCTCTGGCTGGTTGTGCCAGCGGTGTCCGTCCGCACTCTAATGACCCATGTTCCCCAATGAAACTTCTTGACACTGGTCACTTTGGGGGACAGTTAAAGCATGCGGTGCCTACCGCTGCCTCTTTTTATCTGTGGAGCATGCCAGGGGCAGCAGTTTCTGTTGGGTTCAGCGTAGATGATTTGGGTAAGGAGCCATCTTCTGATTGTTGCTTACGACAGTCATTCGTAACTAGTTCCTTTTATTTAATTTTGTTCCAAGTTGTACTATCTTTCTTGTGTTTTCTAATTATGAAAGTAATACCTGCTTACTGTAAAAATTCAAAGTCTAGGTCCCTCTTTGTCCCATCTCCCTGAGACAACCATTGCTCACAGTTTGAAGTATTTACTCCCAGAGATTCTCGCATTTACACACATTATGTTTATTACCACTTTTCCCTATTTGAAGACATTTTCTTTCCTCTGATGTTTAGCACAAGTTTGACTGACCTGATTCTTTCCTGACCTGAATGGATGACATCCTTTATCACAATATTAGAATTATCCCTGAAAGAGTAGCCCAAATATATTCCTGATCCAAGTTTGACATTTGTTACTACTCTACACAGATCAGACTCAAGTGCAGAATTATGCCTGGAGAGAGAGGTTTGGTTAAAACAGATATTTGTGGAAACTCTCACATTGCAAATGGAAACTTTGACCCACTATCTAAAGAAGAATGTACTGGAAAAATAATCTGAAGAGTTGACAAATTGTGTACTAGGGTGAACACATGGAATGCAGTGCAATGAGACTTTCTGCACTAAAACTCCTGATATGTACAATGACATGTGTATCATAGAACAGTGGTGTGTACATTTCTGACACCCCATACATAATAGACACAATTTGTATAAATGCATACATTTAAAAATATATATGTACAATACAGCTAACATAAAACTGTAGTACGCCTGAAGGACATTACTAGTGCCTAATATTGAGTGTAAGTCACTGCGTGTTCGCATCACCTTGGAAGTGCAGTAATTGTTATAAAATTAATCAGTGCAGCCAACATTATTTATGAATTACATCTTTGAAACTGTGCAGTAGCATATACATATATATTTTTAAATAACATTTTTCACAGTTTTCCAGAGTTACTGTTGAAATCTGTATCACCAAAAGGAAAAAAAAAGGCAAGATTTTTTAATGATGTAGACACTCTTCAGACCCAGTAATCAGCGTGTGATTTCCTGTTTGTAGATACCCAAGAGACTTTAGCAGTCACCAGCCTTAATGCATGTACAGGATATTATTGTGACTTAATTTATCTGCAGTTTTTAATTCATGTGAAATTGGAATTTATAAACGGACTTGGATTAAATGTGTCTGCCTTTCTAAGGTCGCGAACGTTACATTAAATGGTTTATGTTATAAATGAGAGAAATCAAGTTGTACGTAAAAAAATGTCCACCAATTTCTGTGAATATTTTTACAAGGAAAATTTAGAATCAAAGTACGTTCAAATTGGTATCCTGGCTCTGGGTTTATCATCTCTTTAGAAGCACCCTTTTTGTTTCATGAATGTTTTAAATGTAGCTCTCACAGATTATTATTACTAA
>NW_007727521.1:551563-554521 GCF_000696425.1 Galeopterus variegatus
TTTTTAAAAGAAAAGAGTGGGGAAAAAAAAACACATAAACTACCTTTTCAATCATTTGGAGCCAGAGTTTAATTTCCTCGTTTTCCCATTCCCAGAAGAGCACAGTTTTCCAATATTACAACTTCCTGGCAAAGAGCACAAGAAATGTCCAGATTTAAGATTTGTGTTCTCTTTGTCCAGATTATTCTGTATATGTCATCAGAGGGCTTGTTTGCTTGGCATGAGGAAAATTATAAAACTCTCTTCTCAAACTAATTACATCTGAGCATGACTTTGGTTTTTATTATTTAATTGGCACTCTGAGGCAGCAGGGCTAAGTTTGGGGTCAGGTGCAAGGGGATTTAGAATCACAGCTCTTGCTCCCAATAATGGGAGTCAGGGGATATAATCCCTGTGCATTACTTTGAAAATATACCTCTTACAGCTAATTTTAAAGACATTGATCTGAGGGAAGAATTCCAGACACTAACTGCAAGTTAACACAGGATTAGCATTTGTTTTTAAGCATCAGGAAGTATTGATGAAGTCTAAAAAGCTGAATCAAGTACTTGTTTTCCACACATTTTTAAAATAGCCAAAGCTCATCAGGAAATATTTATATCCAGACATGACGTAAAATATCAACAATGTTTAGGATTTTCAGACAGTACTGTTGGGTTATAAAAATAACTATGATATTCTCGTTCTTAGTTATTTTTTAAGACTCAGTTTTTCATAAAACAAAAGTGATTTTCTCCCAGTATTTATGATCTCTTTATTTCTAAATGCCCATATAAGCAAAGAGAAAATATGTAACACCTAGGAACGTGCATTCCACCCACAGTAGCCAAAGGTATTTGACTTTTAAAGAACACTGTGCATCTGCTCTGCTTCCTTCATCCTATAGTACGAGTGATTACAGAGCCTAAAGTATGGCCACGAAGTTGAGGTGTTAGTAATCCTAAGCATGTAACTCACTGATGTTTAGTTATTGACACTATTATAATACCGCCAGCTATCACTGAGGCTTGTTTACATGGTGAAATAGCAATATTGACACTTTGAGTAATTTGCAAACTGATTATTAATCCCCTGAAGTACCCGGGGCTTTCAACTCAACCCCAAAATGTCCTTCTCTGTGAACTGGGTTGATTTTTTGTTCCTCTGGGATTTTTTCCTTCTAACTTCTGTAAATCAGCTTTAGTATCATGACTCTTTAGTAGAACAGTTATTAGAGACAGTGGGAGCTTTAAGGAAACAAAGCTTCATACAAGAACTCACTGATCGTGGAGAATAAGGAGTCAGAACAGTAATGAGTGCCCCAAACTCTGCCCCTCTGCACCTGACCCTTGAATAAAGTCTGTTTCCTCTATGTGGAGTGTAGCTCAACACACTGACGACTCACTGAGCGAGCGTGAGGATCAACAGATTGGGCAAGTGCTCTGAGATGCCAGTTGTTACACCTGGCGGGGTTTAAGCATTACTAAAAGGACAGAGGCAAAGAAAATACATTCTATCTCCAGGTGCCAGGATGCAAAGGTGCACGATGTGGGAGAAAGTGCTATTGAGATCTGACTAGGATGTAGAGGATCAAGAGGGTAACAGCAGGAAAGTCACAGGCACACACACAACACCCCCACCCCCCAGTGGGATGGGAGGGTGACAGGAGCAGCCAGGGCAGACAAGGGAGCCCCTCCACCTGTGCCGTTGCCACCCAGAGGCCTTCCTGCCTGCAGCAGGGCTCCAGAGTACCCTGAAGTTGATGGTACATCCCGCTTTCCTCTTTATCGTCCAACCCTGGCCTTAAGAAATCAGGGGGTATCCAGATGGAAGGAAGAAGAAGCAACCTTGGGCACAGGCTTTCAAAGTCTACCATCTGCCGTGAGAAAATAACTTGCCTACTGAACACCATGCTTCAGTCGGCACGTAGACCAGAGGTCCATGGCACAGTCTCGTTCCCTGTGCTCTTGTAGTTTTCTTTGGATGCCAGGAGGCTGAGTTCATGTGAATCTTGTGCCTCAGGTGGTAATTTTTGTGGGGGGTGGGGAGTGGAGGACAGCAGCTTTGGGAGGTTTGTTCCTGAGAAAAGAGATCTGTCACAAGGGACTTGAGTATTTCATGCATGAGCTTCAGGAAGGAGGAAACCTCTCCTGAGGTGAGGAAATTTTTGTTCTCCAGGGGGCTGGGTGGTTGCCTCGACATAATTGCTTAATTATAAGCGAAATCTTAGTCCGTGCAGCAGGAGAGGGAATGAACGTGAGAACTCAATGATTTTTGTGATACCAAAGTAGAAACTGAAAATTCTAACCCTAAACATCTGGTTGAAGACTGGAAATCCAACCAATGATCTGGATATTTCATATTACTAGGATGAAAGCCCTAAATGGTAGACTGAAATTTTTAGCTCTTATCTAATATTTATGTTACTTAGACACAGGGCCCCTGTGTGTTCCTTGTGTCCCCAAATCAAATTTGGTTAATTATTTAACCAAAGTAATTGTGAAATACTCATTCAAAAGAGCCCCTTCTGTTCATACCCACTGGGAATCCCTTTCCTAGTCTTTCTCCAGTAAAAAGGAAAAATGGCTAGAGGTCCTGAAAGATCCAGCCTGATTTAAGCCCGAATCAATACTAACATGATTTCCATGGAACACAAGACGTTGCCTTGCCTAGTGTGAATTCTGTGTACTGAGGTAAAAAATTCTAGAGGGGTGACACAATGCCCGTTAGCAGGAGGAGATATACCAGCTGGACACTTGGACTTCACTTTTTTCAGGAGGGATGGTAAGGAACAAATATTACAGCATAATAGTTAACTTGCTTTTACAGTTCTATAAAAATTTAAAGTCACGGGCCGGCCCGGTGGCACACTGCTACAGTGCGCTGCTTGGGAGCGCGGCGGCGCTCCCGCTGAGGGTTCGGATCCCACATACAGACCGGCCGCTCACTGGCTGGGCAAGGGGCGGGCGCGGCACCGGG
>NW_007727521.1:555452-578756 GCF_000696425.1 Galeopterus variegatus
CAAGGTGCGGGCGCAACGCCGAGGGTTGCGATCCCGTTGCCGGTCCCGGTCCGGTACGGGCGCGACACTGAGGGTTGCGATCCATTGCCAGTCACGAAAAAAAAGACAAAAAGAAAAAAAAAAAAATTTAAAGTCACTCATGAAGTTTGTCTCGGTGGAGAAATTTTAAATTCCACCATTTTTTTAATGCTATCTTGGAAGTTTATTCATTGAGCTAGCAACTCTAATTCAATATTCCAATATCAAAGGCCTGGTGTGCCACATCAAACACCATTTCAGTTTCTGCATGTCAGTCTTGGAAAAGCTGTCAGCAACTTGGGAGCCTACTTAGCTGCCTTGAGACTTTTCCAGTGATCCAGCATTAGCCGCCACAAAAACAAATTAGAGGGCCTTTATCGTCTCCTCTTACAGGAATCAGTCTTAGGATGTTTCAAGAATTGAAGAGAATTTTAAATAGGGCAATTCTGTAGAGTAATTTGTGAAAATGTACATAATGTAGTATTGGTGAAAATTCTGTACTTATTAGGTCCAATACCATTTTCGTATTTTGTCTAATTATTCTGTGTTAAAATAGCTCAAATTCATTTTTGTTATGTGATATCCATTTGGGGCTTCTTGTTAGTGCATTTGGATATGGTTATGGAGAAGGTCCAGAATCTGTGTTGATAGTCACTACTTTAATCCAAGTAGCCGTAATGGTTCTATGAAGCATCAGCGTTACACACACTACTACTGATGAAGTTGTGTTGCTCTTATCTGTGTCTTTGAGTGTGAGATGAATAACTTAACCAAAGCAATGAATAAAGACCTTTAAAGGCTTTAGTAGCCATCACTTCCTCCAGCCTTTCTTCTCAAAATTTGTGAATATTTTTTTCCAAGGAAATTGCAATGGATCCCCACTGAGTAGGCCAGATTTCTTATTCCTGTAGAGGGATCTCATCTCTGTCTGCTTCTAAGATGTCCACATGCCTGGAGCCTAAAGTCTTCACTTCGGTGAAGACTTATATTACTAAAAGATATAAGTAATATTATTATATTACTTATCTCTGTGTAAGGCGGTACAAATGTTAAATCCCTTTTCTTTTTCTCCCTCTGTATAAGAATAAAAGTGGCTCCCACACAGCTGTATTTATCATATTGCAAATAAACAAAACTCCATATCCAAATCGTGAGTAATTCAGTAGTGAATTATTTTGGCAATATATTAGGAAGGAGTGGAGAGCACATCGAATATTAAGAATTTATCTAGGGGGATCTTGTATTTTGTCTGGGTCTAAAATTTACAGGTACAAAGATGATGGAACCATTGAACGCTTATTTTACTGTTTGGAGATTTTGCCGTTTCTATCATTGACATGAAACTCATGCAGCACAGTTTCTGGAATGAGGAAACATCTTACTGTACTGTAACAGAATGAGCCTTAAAGATCTGTAAGAATAAGCACTTTGATATTGAAGGGGAAATATTAATTCATCAGTGAAATTACTTTTTTCAATGTTAATAAATCTTGAAATTAACATCACTGTCTCAAAAACATCCTAGTGTCTCTTCCTTGAACTTCTTTCCAAGTAAAACGTTGCTCTTTCTCATCTGTGACACAGCATTTTGGTTTAAATGTAGCCAGCTAGTCACAACATAAACTACCTTTCCCCCACAAAAGTGTGAACCCACCCAAACTACTAAAATGGACGACAGCATTTTAAAGAAAGGCGCACCAATCTGAGAATGCTCTTGGTAGGAAATGTTAAGTGTCACTTTAGAGTGAAGTAGAAATGAAACCCCCTATGATAGAGCCTGGAATATTCTTGCTAAGAGGGTTTGGGGGGTTTGGTTTTGTTTTGGCTTTTTACATGTCAAAGCTTTGTTTACTATAAAGCAATGCACAAATGTAAGCCGTCTTGCTATGGCCGACTTCAAACATAAAGAACAGACAAACATTTAAAATATTCAACGCTAAAGGCTAACAAGCCATTTTTAGCTCACTGCATTTCTTTTCTCCTTTTCTTTTTTTGGAATTTATTTGCAATCAAACAAGTACCAAGAATACATTCTTACTGGTTTTTTTGCTTTTTTTTTTAATGTACACGATACAAATAGGTAAGAATTTCCCTTAATTTCCATCTGGTTCTACCCAAAGAGAGCCACTCTTGTCCACTGTGTATATCTTTTCATATTCTGTGTGTGTGTGTGTGTGTGTGTGTGTGTGTGTGTGTTTAATGCAAATAGAATCACATTATACATGCTGTTCTGTGAATGTACACGATACAAATAGGTAAGAATTTCCCTTAATTTCCATCTGGTTCTACCCAAAGAGAGCCACTCTTGTCAACTGTGTATATCTTTTCATATTCTGTGTGTGTGTGTGTGTGTGTGTTTAATGCAAATAGAATCACATTATACATGCTGTTCTGTGTTCTGAAACTTGCATTTATCCTTTAATAATAAATCTTGGGCATCTTTCATACATAAAGATCTAACTCATTGTTTGGATCGTCTGCATAATATCTCCATAGTATAATCTGTCACTGTTTATTTAACATCCCCTATTGATGGATATTTACGTTGAATCATCACATTTTTTAAAATTCAGACATAATTCACAAACCATAAAATTCACCCTTTGAAGTGTAGAGTTCGCTGGGTTTTAGTGTATTCACAAGGCTGAATCTATCTAATTCCAGAACATTTTCATCACCCTAGAAAGAAGGCCTGTACCCATCTGCAGTAAGTCTTCATTCTCCCCTCCCCCAGGCCCCAGCAACTACGGATGGGTTTTCTGTCTCTATCTGAACATTTAATATAAATGAAATCATACAACCTGTGGCCTTTTGTGTCCTGCTTTCTTCACTTAACATAATGTTTTCGAGGTTCATCCCTGTTGTAGCATGTATTAGGACTTCATTCTTATTTAAGACAATAATATTTCAATATTTCATTGAATAGAATATATATTTTGTTTATTCATCAGTTGATGAACATTGGGTTATTTCCACGTTCTGACTACTATCAATAATACTGGTGTGAATATTCAGAGCACACGTTTTGTGTGAAGATATGTTTCCACTTCTCTTGGGTATGCTCATATGTAAGTGTGGAATTTCTAGGTCACATGTTAACTCTATGTTTAACTTTTCAAGGAACTGCCAAACCGTTTTCCACAGGAGCAGCACCTTAATACCTTCCTGCCAGCAGCGTATGAGGGTTCCAGTTTCTCCACATGCTCACCAACATCGTGACTCTGTTGAGCATCCTTGTATGTGCTTAATGGCCATTTTTATATCTTCCTTGGAGAAATGTCTATTGAAATCCTTTGCCCATTTTAAAACTTTTCTCCACATGCTCACCAACATCGTGACTCTGTTGAGCATCCTTGTATGTGCTTATTGGCCATTTTTATATCTTCCTTGGAGAAATGTCTATTGAAATCCTTTGCCCATTTTAAAACTAAGTTACTTGTCTTTTTGTCATTGAATTGTAAAGGTTTTTTTGTATGTTCTGAACACTAGATCTTTATCAGATACATGATTTGCAAAGATTTTCTCTCATTCTATGGGTTATCTTTTCACTTTCTTGATAGTGCCCTTTGTTGTACAAAAGTGTTTAATTTTGATTGTCTCATTTGTCTATTTGAAATTTTGTCTCTTCTACTTTTGCGTCATATATAAGAAGGCTTTGCTTAACCCAAATTCATGAAGATTTGCTTATATTTTCTTCAGGAAGTTGTAGTTTTACCTCTGAAATTTATATCTGTGATCTATTTTAAGTTAACTTTTGTGTTTGGTGTGAGAAAGGGATCCAACTTCATTCTTTTGCATATGGATATCCAGTTATATTAATTTGTTTTCTGTTGCTCATAGCAGAATACCTGAAACTGGGTTATGTATAAAGAAAAGAGGTTTATTTCTTACAGTTTAGGAGGCTGGGAAGTCCAAGGTCCAGGGGGCCTCCTTCCTGGTGGGGACTCTTTACAGAGTCCATGGCAACACAGGGTATCACATGGGGAGGGCTGAGCAAGAGCATTTCCACATGCTTTCTTCTCCTTATAGTAAGCCCCCAGTCTACTTCCTGATAATCCATTAAACCATTAATCCATGAATGGATTAATCCATTTATGAGGACACAGTCCTCATGATCCAATAACCTCCCAAAGGCTCCACCTTTCAAATACTATAGTTTGATTTTCCACCCTCTTAACACTGTTACAATGGAGATCAAACTTCAATGAGTTTGTGGGGGACATTCAAACCATAGCACCAATTGTCTTAGCACTATTCGATTAAAAAAACTATTCTTTCCCCATTTAATTGTCTTGGGACCCTTGTCCAAAACCAATTGACCATATACATGAGGGTTAGGGTCCATTTCTGGACTCTCAGTTCCATCCCAGTGATCCCTGTGTCCACACTCATGGCAGTGCCACACTGTCTTGATCACCATGACCTTGTAGTAATATTTGAAATTGGGAAATGTGAGTCCTCTGACTTTGTTCTTCTTTTGCAAGATTATTTGGGGCTAAAAATGTTTTTTAAATTAACCATCCATGGGCTTAGCTGGTTAGCTTAGCTGATTAGAGCACAGTGTTATGACACTAAGGTCGGGTTTGGATCCCTGTAGTAGCTAGCCACCAAAAAAATTTATTTATTTACTTTTTATTTATTTACCATTCATTATGTATTAAATTTCCTATAAATGAACCTTTTTCAAGTAAGTGACCATCTATCCCAGTTTAAAAACACATACTATGTGCTTTAGTAGCATGGCTTAAAGAACTGTATGAAAAGTGCAGAATGACTTCATGAGCTTTTTCTACCCTGCCCAATCTCAGTTTCTGTCCTCCAAGAGAAAAGGTCCGTACTAGGGTTGTTGGGCTGGTGGTCGGGTGCCCCCCCCCCCCCCATGAAAAGTGCAGAATGACTTCATGAGCTTTTTCTACCCTGCCCAATCTCAGTTTCTGTCCTCCAAGAGAAAAGGTCCATACTAGGGTTGTTGGGCTGGTGGTCGGGTGCCCCACCCCCCCCGCCAAGCTGGAGCATTTTATGTATGTAATATGTGTTTCTCACGCCATGGTGGCCTGATGCTACACAGAAGCACAAGATGGTTCTGGTGACTTTGTGGCTCCAGATGCCAGCAGCTCCCCGCTGCCCTTCAGTCCCCAACCCTGTGTTCCTTGCTCAGATACCACCACACCCAGCATGGACTTGTTGCTTTGGCCACTCTGCCCCACCTGAAGGCATTGCCTGGGACAGTCTGACTGAGGTCACCAGATTTCCCAGTGCTTGACGGCCAGGCTTGACCCCACACCTCCTTGGGACTTTTGCTTCATGCATGTTTTTATCTTTCTGGCCACTTTTTGAGATCTTTCTGCAGTCTAATGGATTCTTCTGTGATCATAAAGACATAGATTTTATTTAATTGCTAGTATATGGGTACATTGAACAGGCAGAATGAGTTAATTCAAAGAGAACAGTCAGAAAATGACTTCGTACTTGCCACCGCCAGCACCCACTCACCACTGCCCATTCAAACCCCCCTAGAGGTCCGTTCTTCTGACAGCCTTGGATGAAATCTAGGGTTGATCCTGTAACTTTTCCAGGTACCCTCAGATAGTAAAGAGTCTTCTGGTCATCTAGCCACACAAGCTATCTCATTTTAGCCATTAAAGGGCTCAGCCTATGTATTATTCGGACTCTGGGCTCCATCTGAAGTTAAAGCTCCTCCCAGCCTCTTCGCTGTTTCCCTGCCTGGAGTTCCTTCAATGATTTCCAACTCCTCCAGCCCGAACGAAGCAGGGAGAGGGAGGCTCTTCCCTCGGTGGCCTGCATGCACCTGAGCTTGGTTCCTTGCCTGGTGCTGCCTCTGTCTTGGGATGTCCTTAAGGAGTCTTTGGAAGAAAACTCTTCTCCTCTTTCTGCCTCCTCCACTCCCATCATGGGACATCTCTGCTGTGGGTCCCTTGACAGGTAAAAGGAGTATACCAACTCACATAGGCTGAATTGTGACCCCCAGAATTCATAAGTGGAAGTCCTAACTCCTAGCACCCCAGAATGTGACTGTATTTTGGAAACAGGGCCTTTAAAGAGGTAATTAAATTAAAATGGGTCACTAGGGTGAGCCCTAATCCAATCTGACTGGTGTCCTCATAAGAGGAAACGTGGACACACAGAGAGATGCTGGGGTGAGCGTGCATACAGAGACAACCATGTGAAGAGGGGACAGGAGGCTGGCCATCTGTGCAAGGTGGTGACAGCTGAATAACCTTGTGACTACACTAAAAACCACCGATTGCTACACTTTAAAAGAGAGAATTTTATAGGATGTGAATTATGTTTCAACTTAACAAGTGGTCATCCCTTATCTGGATTTAATGAGACGTCCCAGTTGCTCTGCTCTTGCATCGTCCTTCTGAAGTTAATCTTTTCAGATGTCAGAGGATGTCAAATTTTTGAACCCCTGCATATCTGAAAATACCTCAGGCACGTCCTCACACGTGTCATAACCACCCTTGCTGTGGAAGTCCGACTCAGGAATATTCTCCACGGAAGTGGGATGCTATTGCTGCAGTTACTTCTTGCATTCAGTGCTATCTTTGTAGCAACAGGGCCTCCCCACCCCTGCACCTTCCCTGCCCCCCAGAGGCGTCTGGGGTTTTCTCCCTATCCCTGACATCTGAAACGTCACCGTGACATGGCTTGGGAAGAGTGGGCTGTTTGGGTTTGTGTGTTGTCGACGCTGCTCAGCCATCCCAGGGCACTTTCGCTCGGGCCTGTCCCTGTCCGCTCGCCGGGACGTGGTCCACCCACTCCGAGCATTCGCTCTGCTCAGTCTCTCTGCTCTTGTCTCTCTCAGCTCTGGGACATGAACGCTGGGAACTTACGGGTTTCCTTTCCAGTTTTCTTAACTGTGTTTTATACTTTGTCCCCTTGTCCATTTTTGCTATTCTGGGAGAAGCCCTTGGCTCAGCCTTTCAACTTACTCTCTTGTCAGCTTTGATGCCTCTGCCCATTTACAGAGATTTTTACTTCAATCATCAAATTTTCCATTTCCAAGATCTCTAAAACATTCCTTTTTATGGATGCAATATCATTTTATTTCTCTCTGAGGATTCTAATTATATATGGGCCAAATTCTCGTTCCATTTGCCCCATTAACTCTGCTTCTTTGGATGTGAGCTTATCCATTTGTTGGGGTTGGTGGCTCTCTTTTAATGCTTTTCTCACACGTGTAGAGTTATGGGCAGTGTGCTCAGCTCCGTGTTTGGGCTTCAGCCTGCACGCCAGGGCTCTCCCCACTTCCTGCATCTGGCCTCCCAGACCAGAGCCCCGGCCCTCCTGGGGATGGCCGGCCGCCGCCCGGGCTTCTCCACTCCAGCCATCGGTACCCACTGCTCCATGCTGGGGACTCACACCTCTGTGGCCTGTTTCTGGCAGGAGTGTGGAGAGGTGACTGCTCCTATATGGTACCCCCAAGTGGCTACCCCCAGGGAGCCTCCCAGTACTCTTGACCTCCAAGCTTGTCGTGTCTGGGAGCAGACCCTCTGCACACCCTCTGGACTGAGATGTCCTCCATCATGATTCTGGGCGTCTTTCTTCTTTCAGAGATGCATCAAAGTTTCTGGACCTTGGAAGGCACTCCTTCTTGTTTCTTAGTGCAGTCAGAGGTTTTATTATTATTATTATTTCTCTATGACCATTTAGATCTTCTCTCTCCTTTAATAACATCGAGTCCACTGTTTGCCAAGGGCAGAAGAAATTCCACGTAAGGCTCGGGCTTTCTCACACGGTGTTCTGCAGACTGGTGGCCTGTGGCCTGCTCATTCTGTTTGACGTGCTGTCTGAGACCAGCTTAGACATCTGCAGCCACGTGGCTGACTGCCGCTGGCTAAGCACCCGGCCACCCAGGCCTTTCTGGTTCACTCTGCTGTTCACTCCCTCTGGCCGCTCCACCACAGCTCTGCTCAGCACACCCAGCAGGACCTCCTTGCTAGCCATCTTTAGCCTTTGTTGTCTCAGCCACACTTGTGAGTTCAGCGTGAGGTGGATTTTTGGCATCCACCCCTAATTTAGTCCCTGCAGGCCAAATGTCTTCTCCATCACAGACCATGTGGAGATCATTTCTACTCTGGCCTTGAAAGAGCAGCACTCAGAAGCCAGATCAGGTGGTTCCGACTCACTGCTGGTCAGCACAGTACATCCTAGCCAGGGTCTAAACCAGGAACCCATCCCAGGGACGAGGCCAGAAGCCAGCTATTAATGCTGGGAAACAAGAGCTGGACTGAGAGGTGCTCCTGACTCAGGGTAGCTCCAAGTCCAGAACCTGGGGCAGGTGGCCTCAACCATGGGACGGGAAAGGCTGAGGGCAGGGAGCAGGAAAGGGGTGCAGTCCTTTCCAGCAGGGTGACTCTAATGGCCTACTGACCAGGAGGGCAGCTCTACATCCAGTCACCATGCCAGCCTGGGACATTTCAAATGAGAGACTTGGAGACATCTCAGCTGGTGGCAATGTCATCTCAATGTCCTGAGTGTTACGTGTGGTAAGCAAGGCAAGACCCATGGAAAGTGTCCAGGGTGCTGAGCATGTAGGTGAGCACATGAGCCTGGCCACAGGGCCACAGGACCATGCCCTTGGGAGGCAGCCACAGCCAGGTAGTGTGATTCATGAAGTGCCAGAAAGACTGCTCTGCCTCCCTGGGTGACTGCAAACTCCTGGGAGTCCGCCTCCAGGCTCCTCTGAGTAAAAGGCCTGTATTCCCCATTCATACAGGACGTGCTTGACACATCCAGGATATACCATCACACTGTATCCCCCTGACTGGCAGGAGGAGCCTATGGAGCGGAGGGGGCACCAGCAGGGCCAAAGGGGCCTGTAGCAGTGGGGAGGGGAGGAGCCCAGCAGAGGAGGAAGGCCAGAGTCAAATCTGCCCCCTGCTCCAGCTCTTGCTCCCCAAAAAGTCATTCACCTGCCGTTGCCTGCCTGTAAAATGAGATCTTGATCCCAGAGATGGGTGACTTTATGTGAGTTCTCCTGGTCTGTCCTGCCCACTCAGGCAGTGCTGGGATCTAAGTGGAAACTCCCCGCAGGGTGAACGTCGCAGCCTCCCTGGGAGAGTGCAGTATGTTTATCTGGGGCTTGAGGTGGTAATTATGATTTAGTGGAATGCCGCTTAGTAATGTCTTTTTCTCCTTTTTATGTTAGTTAAGCTCCTGGTGCATGTGAGAATGTGTATGTCTCTATTCCTAAGGGGAGCTGAGAATTCATTAGTTATTGTCGGAAGTGCTCTGCCATAAAAAGCTCTCCAGAAATGCAAGGTACTATTAGGTGCCTTCAATTTGTTAAGTCATCTTGAATGGGTTGTTTAACTGTTTTGTTTTGGTATAAAAATGAGAGCTTAAAACCCTGCATTCTGCAATGGCCAATCCACATGTCCCCAAAAACATGCAAGACCCAAATGCAGGTTTTTCATTAGTTTCAATTTCTTCACTCTAAAAAGGATTTGGGAGGCACTGACATTTCTGACATCCAGGGAATGGTGCCACTAAATAACACCTGTGACTCTGAAAAAGTGCATTAGCTTCTCTGGCTGTGGTCTCCGCACCTGGAAGGTGGGCGGTCGGGCTGGAGGTTCCCTCCGACCCCTTCCCACGCTGGCATTTCAGGTAATACACCCGTGCACACAGGCCTGCCATTCACTGAGCCCGCACAGCGCGGGACACGAGCCCCAGGGCTCTGTATCCCATCTGAGGCTGGTTTCCATGTGGGGAAACCAGACCTGAGCAGCTTCTCCAGTCGCACAGCTGGGGTCGGGGGGTGGGTGCTCTCAGCCCCACTTCTCCGCTCTGCTCAATGGTTCCAGACACAGCAGCAAAAGCGCTGAGTTAAGCAGTTATGAATTCTGCTCGCTCTTCTCACTTCCTCTGTAGCCACATAACGCGACCTCAAACTGGCCAGAAATTGTGAGGACTGTTAGATGTTCATCAGTTGTATTCCTGTTTCCCCACCCTTGGAGTCCCAGCCTCTCTCCCTACTGCTCAGGGTAAAAGACAGAGAGGTGTGTCAGCCCTCCTGCACGCCTGATTCCCAGGGGGAGGAGCAGGGAAAGAGGAACAGACGAAGGAAGGGAAAGGGGGGAAGGGAGGAGGAGAGAGACACAGTTGGATGAAGTCTTTAGATCTGCTGATTTCTTTTAATTCATGTGGATTCATTAAGATTGGGGGGAGGGGTCCATCAGCAATGCTAAAATGAACACATGTCAGAGGTCTGAAAACTGATTTCCCACTTTTAGGGAGGCCCCTTCCATCTGGCTAAATGATCCGGACAGTCTGACAGAGCGTGACAGGGAGCAGAGTCTGAATCTTTGCCCATCAGTCCTTTGCCACTGATTGACACTTCGTATCTATCTTTCTATGAGATGCTCATTCTGAAAATGCACAGGTTTGGTCTGAGAATCTTTGAATAGTTGCTGTGGTTTGAAAATTCTGCATCTGAGGTCAACGACTGGGAAGTAGCTGTATACCCAGAGTCTGCATAAAGGTAAGATGCAGGGAGGGCCCTGAGCAGCAGAGGATTCGACATGAACAAGGACTCACACATGCAGGCTTTTGCATGAGGAGTGAGGCTCCTCCCAGACTTTGGCAAGTTCCATGAACTGCCCTGATCTCCAGAACCAATGTGAAAGTCTGTGGTGTGCTGTGCAGATGGTCTGCAGAGTGTGCAGTCTCACTCTCTTTGTTGAATGAATGAATGAATGAACTAATTAATTTGTAGATAATTCCTACCCCCTGCATTCTTAATATCTATAAAAAATAGTATTTTTTTTCTTACCATGTGTAGTAGATTGAATTATGTCCCCCAAGTTTTATGTATTAGAAACTTAGTCCCTACTGTGACTGTTAAGACAGTGGGAAATCCTATTATGGTAATTGGATGGTAGAGCCTTGAAGAGGTGATTGGATTGTTAGGACCATGCAGTAGTGAATGGATTAAAGATTGTGGTCGGGGGCGTGGTTCTGAGGGCCATAAAAGAAGAGGAGAGTCTGTCTCTCTCTCTCTGTTTCCACCATCTTGCAATGTGAGACCCCTGGGTCACTGTCGCCACCACCAGATGGACTTTGGACTTCCCAGCCTCAGAAACTGTAAGCAATAAATGTTTTTCTTTATAATTACCCATTTCCATGTATTTTGTTAGACGCAATACAAAACAGACTAATACAGAAAGTTGGTACTAGAGAAGTAGGGTGTTGCTTATAACAAATGCTTGAAAATGTGGAAGTGGCTTTGGTACTGGGTGTTAAGAGAGGCTGGAAGAATTTGGAGGAGCAAGCTAGAAAAAGCCTAGATATGGGTGAGAGTTTATAAGACAAGAAAACCAGGGAAAGTTTGGAGCTTCTTAAAGACTGGTTAAATGGTAATGAGCAGAATGCTGATAGAAATACGGACAGTAAAGGCCATACTGAGGACATCTCAGATAAAATAAGGAGCTTATTGGAAACCAGGGCAAAGATCACCCTTGTTATGAACTTGCAAGGAATGTGGCTGCATTTTGTTCATGCCCCAAAGTTTTATGGAATGTGGAACTTCAAGGTGCTGACCCAGGGTATTTGGCAGAAGGAATTTCTAAGGAGCAAAGCATTCAGGAAGCTGCATGGCTACTTGTAACAGCCTACACTGAGTTATGGTGGCAATGGTGATGATGTAAAGCCACAATGTATAATTAAAAGGGAATTGGAGTGAAAAGATTTGGAAAATTTGCAGCCTGGCCCTGTGGTAGAGAAGCAGAGAGCATTTTCAGGAGAAAAATGCAATGGTCCGAACCAGCAACCATGTGCTAAGGAGATTAGTGCTGAAGAGAGTCTCAAGAGAAGGGAAAAAGGACCTTGAAGGCATTTCAGAGATCTTGGAGGCTGCAACTTCCATTACAGACCCAGAGGCCTAGGGAGACAGAATGTGTTCAGGGAACAGGCCCAAGGTACCCTGCTTTGTCTCACTGGCCAGGGCCACCTCAGGAAGCTGCTTCCAGCACCCGCACCCCAGCTGCTTTGTTTGCTCCAGCCACGGCTAAATTGGCCCCAGGTGTGGCTGGACCTGCAGCTTTGGAAAATACAAGCTGGAGGCCTTGCCAGCATCCACGTGGTATAAGGTCTGCAGGCTTACAGAATGCCAGAGCTGTAGAGGCTTGGGAGCCTCCGCCCTGGTTTCAAAGGATGTATGGAAAAACCTGGGGACCTAGGAAAAGATCTGTTGTAGGGCTGGAGTCACTGCAGACAGGCTTTGCTAGAATAATGCTGAGTGAAAACGTGGGGCCAGAGTTGCAGCAGAGAAACCCCACCAGTGCCATGTCTAGTGGAGCTGTGGGAGCAAGACCACCATGGAGACCCCAGACCTGTGGAGCTACCAGCGTACAACAGAGCTGAAGTGTGACCTCAGACCAGGAAAGCCATAGAAGCAGAACTGCCTGGTTACTCAGGGACCCAACCCCCACACCAGCGTGCAGAGGACATTGAACATGGAGTCAAGGGACGTGATTCACTAGCTTGGAATTTTAATGCCTGCACTGCTGGGTTTCAGACTTACTTAGGACCTCTTACCCCTTTCTTTGGGACTATTTCTTCCTTTTTCACTGGAAATATGTACCCCATGCTTGCCCCACCATGTATCTTGGAAGTAGATAACTTGTTTTGATTTATCAGATAGGACCTTGAGACTGAACTTTTGAGTTAAAACAAATTGAAACTTTGGGATGAAATGAATGCATTTGTATGTGTAAAGGACATCAGTTTTGGGGGGCAAGAGGCAGAATGTTATGGATTGAATTATGTCCCCCAAAAGTTTAATGTGTTGTAGGCTTGGTTCCCATTGGGACATTGCGAAGAGGGTGGGAAATCCTATTGTTCTAGTTGAAAGGAGGGGCCTTGGAGAGGTGGTTGGATTGTGAGGACTGCACCCTCATGAATGGATCGATCCATTCTTGGAAGAATGGGAGTGGTTCTGGTGGCTTTAAAAGGAGAGTGAATGAGGAGGTGAGTCTAGCTCTCTGTTTCCAACATCTCACAATGTGATACCATGTTTCACTGAAGCCACCACCAAGGAAGATCCTCACCAGATGTGTTCCCTGGACTTAGGACTTCCCAGCTTCTGAAACTGTAAGCAATAAATTTCATTTGCTTATAAATTACTCAGTTCTAGGTATTTTGTTATAAGCAACAGAAATGAACTAATACACCTCCCTTACCAGCTTCTCCACACAGAGTGCTCCACTCATGCTGAGCCTACTTGGGGTTCCTTGAACAACCCCGCTCCATGCCTTTGTGTGCTCTCTTCCCACTCCCTAGACCACCTTTCTGCAAATTCACTCAGCCCATTCTCTATTCACTTTCAAAGTGCACTCTGGCATCCCCCAGTCACCCACCCCCAAATCCAGCCTTCCTTGACTGCTCTCCATCCCACCATCTGGGTGAAGGGCCTGCCTTTGGACTCCCAAAGCACCTTGCTGAGAGCCGCACCTGGGCCCTTCCTGCACTTCCTGGTAGCACCTGTGTACAAAACTTTAATGGCACCAGACTGAGCTAGATTGTAAGGGCAGTGTGGGACTCTATCTTTTATCTCTTTATTTGCAATACCCAACACTATGTCCAAGACATAGTAGATGCTCAGTAAACGAATGGGGGGAAAGCAGGGAGGGAAGGAGGGATGATGGGGAGGATAAGGAAGGAGAAAGCCTGCTGGAGATTTTTCTAATGTTACCTGAGTAGTAAATGTTGCTCTCTATATTCAATTTTTATTTCTAGAAGCCCATTAACTAAACCATAAAAATAAATGCTGGTCCCTCATAAAAACAATGTATGTCAATAAAGTGAGGCCCTTAGTACTTAGATCCTTGCTGAGGCTTTTTTAATCCCCGGCAATGTATGTTACCACTTCTCTGATGATTGCTGCCTCTTCCAGATGGTCCTTGTTCAAACACTGGCCTTGCTCAAGTGTCCCTTCTTTTCTAAGGTGCACTTGGCAGTGACTGGCCTTGTGGTTGCCCCTGCATGTGAGTGGGGAACTCTCTAGCAACTGGCCACGGCCATCAAAGCCCCCCAGCTGCTTCCTGCACTAAGCACAGCTCTCCACGAACCTGTGTGCTCAGTGGCCATGCTGAGCGATGACAGCCATCTGCAGGCTCCAACATTTAAATGATGGAAGTCCCCTTGAATGCCACAACAGAGTCCCTCCTCCATCTGCACCAGACCCTGCTGGGAAGCTGCCCAGGAGGCTCCAGCAGTGGCTGAGCTGAGGTGCCTGTCTACAGAGAACAGGCACCTCCAGCCCTGGCTCCCCTGAAGCTGGGGTCCTCTTCCTGCTGGAAGCGAAGGGACAGGAAGCAGTGCAGGCCCTGCTGTGGGATGGAAAGTCATCATGGATGAGCCACACACACGAAAAAAGAACAGGCAGAGTGTATAGAAAATTAGCAGAGGACCAACAATGAATTATGTATTTCCTCCTCTGCTAGAGTAGTGCTTTTTGAGGTATTTACCAGTTCTTTTTCCACTTTTTAAAACTTATCACCTTCCCCACCTTAGCATTCAATCACTCTGCCTACTCCGTGATCATTGTCTCCAAGAAAGATTTGTCAGGCAAAAAGCAGAGAAACCCAAAATGTCATCACCCCCAGGGAAGTGGGGAGGACCTTACGGCATAGCCCTAAAATTAGCAAGAGTAAGGGATGAAGGAGAGTGGTTGCTTGCACTGGAGACTAGAAAATGCCCCCAGGCTGGCTGAGGAAGTAGGATGAGGAAAAAATATGAGCCTTGACTTAAATGGGTTCCAGAAAAAGCACCCTGCAACCTGGCTCTACATCAGAGCCCCACTGACAGTGAGACCCCCAGACCAGTGTGTGGGAGCCGAGAGCAGACGGTAGCTGTGCCCTCCTCCCAGGCAGAGCCCAGGAGGCAGCAAACCCTGAAAGGAAAGGCATAGAGGTGCCCAGGCTGAGGGATGACATGGATATGGGCTGGCCATGGGATGGATGACAGCCAAGTCAGCCTGTGTAGACTTATGCTGTCAGGACCCCTGAAGTGCCTGGGCCTCATGGAGACCCCAAAACTTAGACAAAACTAAGGAAAAGCAAGTTGACTAAGACAGAATGTCTGTCACTTCAAGGGAAAAATGGCTCAAAACAAAAATTAGCTAGGATATTGTTTTGGCTGCTGTAACAGTGACTCAAAATTAACAGTGGCTTCATCAGAAAAGGAGTTGATTTTTCTCTTCTGCAAACATACAGAGGTAGGCGGATATCTGGCCAGCCTGGGCAAAGTCATGAGGGCCCAGGCTCCAGCTGTCTTGTTGATCGGCTGTCTTCAACAAACGGCTTCCTTCTTGTCAAAAGATACTGTGGCAGAGAGAGCACGAGCTTGTTTGTGTCTCTCACTTGCCCCTCTCTCACCAGCCAGGCTTAGTGAGGCAGCCACAGCTAGCTGCAAGGGAGCGGAAGAGGTCGTCCCCCCATGCTGCCCCACTGGGCAGAGCCCAACTCAGGACTTTACAGGAAGTTCTAACTTTTCCTGTCTGCTTTGTTTGGACTTCCAGGCAACAGATAGAAAGCTGGTTTTATTTGTAGTTTACCAATAGTAGGTGGCATTGGGGTGCTTGTTTTTCACAAATCACAACCTGTCCATTCAATGTCTAAGCAGGCTGCAGATCAGGCACACAGCAGACAACAGCAGGGGTCGAGGGGCCGCAGGGCTGCAGCTGGGATTATAGGCCCTTCTATCATGAAAGTCTTGGAGTCTGGTGCAACCCTGGGAGGGAAAACTGGTCCCACTAATGACTGAGAAGGAATGTCCCACCAGCCCCACCGCTGGACACTTGGAGATGAAAGTCATTTAATTTAGAGGAAATGAAGACAGTGATGATTTTTGCTCACCTGAGCTGTGTACTGAAATTCTCTCCAGGGGCATCTGCCTTCTCTAGTAATTCTCTCTGCCTCCACTGAGTCTTTTCTGTTGCACTCAGTTGGCTCTTTGTATGTGTTGCCAGACAGGCTTTGCATTCCCCGGGTGGGGGTTCTTAGCTGGTATGGCCGTGAGGAGAAACATGAGCCAGATGTGCCTTCAAGTCTGGATTCAGGGGTAATGTTGAGTTTTGCTACCTCTGAGCATGCACATTCAGTGTATACAACTTGTGTACACAAATTATGTGCTTATATAGACCACTTTCTACTCTAAGTTGTCTTACAGTGTGTGGTTAGCAAGTTGTAGCAACACTGGCTGGAAGAGAACAAA
This sequence comes from Galeopterus variegatus, assembly GCF_000696425.1. Classification (NCBI taxonomy): domain Eukaryota; kingdom Metazoa; phylum Chordata; class Mammalia; order Dermoptera; family Cynocephalidae; genus Galeopterus; species Galeopterus variegatus. The sequence continues at coordinate 571,713 of NW_007727521.1, forward strand.
GTCATACGCCATTCTTGAAATCAAGACTGGAAGAGAAGCAGGCAACAGACCTCCAGTCCTGCTTTACTCTAGAGCTGCACTGTCCAGTTCAGGAGCCACTGCCCCATGTGGCTACCAAGCTCTTGAAATGAGGCTAGTCTGGACTGATGTGCTATAAGTGTAATATACCCTCCAGACTTTGAAGACTTAGTATGGGGGGGGGGGAAGCAAACTATCTCATATCTCACTAATAATGTTTTTATTAATTTCATATTGAAAATACTTTGGATATATTGGGTTAAAACATTATTAAATATAATTTCAACTGCTTCTTTTTACTTTCTTAATACGGCTTCTGGAAAAATTCAGCATATATATATGGCTTGCATTCTATTTCCACCAGATAGTGCTAGAGAAAAAGATGAAGGAAAGGACCTCAGTGAGCAGCAATGTCTTCCTTCATCTGCTTGTCTCCAGTATTGTTCTCTTAAGCTCAAAACCAACATTTTTGATGTATGAATGGTCACACAAAGTTTTTTATTATTTCTTTATTATTTACCTATGTATTTAAAGTTTTAGTTCTTACATTTGGGAGCAGTATAAATGGATAAAATGTTAGATGATGGAAGTTTGGAACGTATCTAGTTATTTTACATGTAGAGCTGCATGACTAAAAACAATCCTGCCAGGGCCGAGCCTGTGGCGCACTCGGGAGAGTGCGGAGCTGGGAGCGCAGCAGCGCTCCCACCATGGGTTTGGATCCTATATAGGGATGACCGGTGCGCTCACAGCGCTCACTGGCTGAGCGCGGTGCGGCCGGTCTCAAAAAGGACAAAAAAAAAAAAAAAAAAAAAAAAAAAAAAACAATCCTGCCAGAGGATGCACTCAGCCTGGGAAATCTCTTTGTCTTCCCAGGCCTGAGACTTACCCAGAGACACTAGGTGGCCCAGGAAGCACCATGAAAAAGAATCTCACAATGGTAAGCCTCTTGGACAACCTGAATATACGCACAAACACTTACGTTTCACAAACTTATGTTTCACAAAAACCTGTACGTGAATGCTCCTATCAGTTTTTTTCGTAATAGTTGAAAACTGGAAACAGCCTAGATGGCCTTCAATGGATGAATGGGTAAAAATGGAATACTACTCAGAAATAAAAAGGAACGAATTATTGATACGTGCTACAACTGGATAAATCTCCAGAGAATTATCCTCAGTGAAAAAAAACCAATATCTAAATGTTACACACTATCATTCCATTTATATAACATTTTTGAAATGACACAATTTTTATTTATTTATTTATTTATTTTTCATTAAATTTTTATTTTGTCAATATACAATGTAGATGATTCTTATGGCCCATCACCAACACCTCCCTCCCTCCTCCCTCTCTCCCCTCTCCCCCAAGAATGTCCTTTCCGTTTGCTTGTTGTAACAACTTCAAAAAGGTATAGTTGTTATATCTTCTTCCCCCCCCCGGTTTTTTGTGTGTGTGTATGTGGGTGAATTAATTTGTTTATTTTTTAGCTCCCACCAATGAGTGAGAACATGTGGTATTTCTTTTTCTCTGCCTGACTCGTTTCACTCAATATTATTCTCTCAAGGTCCATCCATGTTGTTGCAAATGGCAGTATTTCATTCGTTTTTATAGCTGAGTAGCAGGACCTCTTTTCAATGGCAACCAATGGCTATTAGTGTCATTAGAAGTTCTTAAACGTCTTTGGGCATTAATCACACTCCAGATGATACAAAAATTTAGTGACTAAAAATGTACATACATTAAAATCTTCAGCTGCTACCTTGAGGTAGTGAGGATTTCAGCTTCATTCTTTTAATTCGGAATTTCATCCAGACCCCATCAGTGAGATTTCAGCCTGATTATAAAACCAGGAGGGTTTATTATGCATATATTTAAGAACTTTATATTTTCCTTTGGCTGCCCTGATTGTGTATGTGATCTTTTAAAACCTCCCTCCTTTAAATGACACAATTTTTAGAAATGGAAAATGGATTATTGGTTGCCAAGGGTTAGGAGATTGGGGGAAGGAGGTGGGAGGGAGGTGAATGTGGTTACCAAGGGACAATAAAGAGGTCCTTGAGATGATGGACCTGTTCTGTATTTTGACTGTGGTGAATACATGATCCTACACATATTATAACACTCTATGGAGCTAAGTATACACACCTGCACAAGTAAAACTGGGGATATCTGAACTACATAGGTGGCTTGTATCAGTGTCAATATCTTTGTGAAACTGTATTATAGTTTTCAAGGTGTTACCACTGTGGGAAACAGGGTAAAGGATACACAGGATATCTCTGTATTATTTCTTACAACTGCATGTGAATTTACACTTTTCTCAATAAAAATGTAATAAAAAATAACAAATGTATTTTACTCAGTCAAGACAACTTAAAGTACAGCAAATGGGTGACAGTGTTTCAGAACTACAACAAAATACTCCCCTGGTAAAATAAACTGGACATTGATTAAATCTGGCAAATAACAAAAGAATGAATCCAAAGAGACTTCAGTGACAGACGTATCAGCACATTTAGACAGTATTCTGGTTTGCACGTGATGTTGGCATATCTCATACCCTTTCCATCTTTTTTTGTTGGTGATTTAAAGGCAAAAATCACAGATATGATACATAAACAAAAATATTGGTTCACAATTTACCACATTGTATGAACTTCAACATCTGACTGAACATTTTGAAGAAGCTTTAGATACCCCAAAAGGAAAATAAACAAATAGAGCACATCGTGTGACAATTAAAGCAATTAAATCCATCCTCCTCTCCCTCAAGAGTCAATAAAAACTTTCTCTTTGACAAAGACACTTGCTAGTACTTTAAAAAAAAAAAAAAGGAGGGGGGCACTGGAAAAATAACTAGCCCATCTTAACTAAAATGAAACAGAACTAACCCTTCCTCATTATTTCAAACAAATGATAATAAATAGCCTCTAGGGAGGGATTTTGTAGTGCCCGGTTTCCAATGATCTCTATAGATCAACAAGGAGAATTATCTTTAATAATAGGAGAGAAGCAAGCCTTTCTGATAGGTGGGAGTGCTACTCTCATCCGTAAATTCTCCCACGATCTCTCCCCGTCTTCCTTGGAATACAATGACTATCCAGGAATTTCAAACAGTGCTCAGACTCTCCCCTTTGCCCACCCTGTGACTATCACTCTAGGCCCCTCACTAGTCAGCATGCATTTCTTCTCTGTGACATCACGTGAGTAAATTTTATTGGGAGGGATCTTTAATGGAACTACCAACTCAAATGCTCCTCAGATGAACTATCCCAAAAAACACCTGAAGACTCTCCTATGCGTGATCCTTTAACAGTGCAACTTACACAGTACTGTGCCCGCCCCTATAAGTTTAACCCAATCTCAATGTGAGCAATTACGTAAGGTCCCCGATTATCTCTGGGACAACAGTTCTACTGATAAGGGAAGAATTCTAGGGACCAAACCCATCGAAGTAGAAATTGACTTTTCTAAACTCTCACCTATTCTTGCTTAATATCCTTTAAAGCCTAAAGCTAAGAAAGGATTGAGGCCCACTATGGAAGGTTTAATAAACCAGGGGCTCATTATTCCTTGCACTAGCTTTTGAAATACTCCAGTGCTGCCCTGTAAAAAGCCTCATGGGCATAGATATTGATTTATGCAAGACCACAGGACCATAAATAAGATCATGATTCCTCTTTTGCCAATGGTCCCTAATCCAAATTCTATCCTGTCTTCACTACTACCTAATGCTGCCCACTTCACTGTGATGGGCTTATGTTCTTTAGCACCGTATTAGACCCAGGAAATCAATATTTACTCCCCTTCTCCTGGGAAAATCAACGATATACCTGGACTGTTTTGCCTCAGGGATTTACTGAAGCTCCCCTCTTATTTCTCTTGGATTCTTAATTGGGACTTCAAGGATTTAAGATTTCCTCATAAGTCTATTCCAATATATTAAGTAGATGATCTCTTACTATGTTCAAAAAACTATTGGGGTCCTGAGGCATGGATTCAGGGAAAGCTGAACCCAGCTGCAACCAGGTAAAGAGCACACCAAAAACATTCTTTCCAAGTGGGTAGCCCAACATAGTCACCACAACTGCTATGGCTGCCACAAAAGCGGCCGTTCTCTATCAGCAGTCACAGCCACCATACAGATGGCACGCCAGAGTCCCAACTGCATTGACACAAGGAGAGGCACCGGCGGAGACCACCCCCCCAAAAGAAGAGGAGGTCCTCTCTCCACAAAGCACACTCCAGAGTAATAGAAGAAGCATCCGATTTACCACAATAGGGGAGGACTTGATCACACCTGTCTCAGTACTGGACAGATCATGCAGGCAACAAACCAGCAGAGGAACAGTTAATCTATCAGATGGAGAGAACAAATCTATGGTTATTAGAACGGGGAGGAAGAGGGAGAGGAGAAAGGGGAGAGATTGGATAAGAGGCATAAAGAATAAGTATGATCTGTAATAATGAATATGCTAATAAAAATAAATTTTTAAAAAAAAGAAAAACTAGCAAAGCTTTAAGACCGATTCTGTGTATTTATTGAAGACCTTAGTTTAGAAGAGACATAAAGCCTTCAAGGAGAAATTAAAATTCTGCTGCAACAACAACATCCACAACAACAAAAAGTTCATTATTTAGGGTACACAATATCACAAAAAGGCAAATTTCTTGCTACATAAAAATTACAAACTATTCAGAATTTTCCCCAACCAACTACTCCCAGGGTGACTGTATATTACAAGCTGTGGGTGCCAACCTTTTCTGCAGTTGCATTTCCTTTCCATTAAGTCCTTAGTCCCTGAACCTCTACCCTGGGGAGATAAACATGAATAAGCCTTCTGAAACCTAAAAAAAGCTCTGCAACAGCCCCCAAACCTGGGGTTGCCCAATTATCATAAGCCCTTTCCCTTTTTGTTCGTGAAAGGTGTGAACACTAGGAATAGTGACTCAATTACCTGAGAATCAACAGAGGCCCACTGTTTACTTCAGTCTTTCATCAGATCCAGTTGCTAAGATATAGTCACTCCCTCTAAGAACTACACACAGCAGCAGCAGCAAAGGTGTGCAAACCTCAGCTGGCTAAGGTCTAGGTTCGCCACTAAACTTACTGGTTCTTCATGTACAGACTCTTCTATTGATGGACAATATTCAATATTTCTCAGCTAGTTGCCTGACATACTATGAAATACTATGCTTTCTCTTTCAAAATCACTGTCACTGCAATTAACTAAACCCAGAATTCCTTTATCTAGAGGAGAAGAGCTCCATGATTGTTTAAGTATGTCTTATAGAGTTACCTATGTCTTTTACAGATTTGTTATGGATTTCCTGTGTATTCCTGACCTAATTTTATTTGTGGGTGGTTCCTTTTTAAAAACAGAAATTTGAAATTATCAAGCAGGTTATGCTATCACAAGCCTGAATTTACCTTTGGATTATAAACCACCTCCAGAAATCAATGAATTGCCCTCACCCGAGTATACCAACTGGAAAAGAGTGAAAGAGCAAATACGTACACTGGTTGATATGTTCCTGTGGTCATCCACGACTTTGGAATGCTTTGGAAACAGAGAGATTGTCTTACATCCACAGGATCCTTTATAAAACCTGGATGACAAATTAAAGAGCTTTTAATGCTTTGCTTTTATTTAAGGAAATGGCTGTAATAAAAGAGGAAGGTCATTTACAGCGCAAACAACCTGAGTGTCATGGAAATGCTTTAGCTGACTACTATGCCAAAAAAGGCAATATTAACCAAGGTAATTTTTCCTATAATAATACAGAAGGGAGAGGTCAGAGGAATTCAAAGAGTTTATTTTTAACTGTCAGAGACAAGCTCCTAATTTGGGGGAAAAAAAAAAGCAAATAAGAAAAACTAGGATGTTCATTGCATACAGATAATATTTTGTGCTTTCAGGATTGTTGACCCGTAGCACCAAAAAACTAAAAATGGAGTTTAGCAAAGATGCTTCGTGATATTACACATAATAGCAAAAATAAATTGGCAACGATATTAGACTAACACAAGTGGGCTAATTTTAGAGGTATTGCTGAGGATGTCTCCAAAGCATGTCCTACCTGCTAGTGACACAATCCTGGCATAACTGTAAAGACCAGACACTGACAGGAGCTAAACCTCAAGAGCCCTTGAACACTCCAGATGGCCTTTATATAAATGCCTCCTGTACTGGGTTATGAATGTGTCTGATTATTGTCTTTTTATTCTCAGAGCAGGTTGAATCTTCTTCTTGCCAGAAAGCTACCACTCTAACTATGGCAAAAAATAAATAAGTTAAATATTGCTTTTGTTTTTCCAACATGGGAAATTCCCACTTAGCTCTCTAGTGAGAGGGACATTCACTTATACTGGTACTATTGATAAAGAACTCTGTAAAGTTGTATCTTTTACTCAGAAATTTATCTTGCACAATTCTCAGAAAAAAATAGAGAGAACCTGTGGAATTCTAAAATAAAATTAGCAAAGCTCTCAGAAACCCTTAAGTCGCAAGGCTTGAAGTATTACCATTAGCTTTAATGTCTATAAAATGAACCTCCTTTGAAACTTACAGATTAACTCTTTATGATAATTAATGACAGATTGCCCCGTGTTTAGGAATTTCACCCCCAATCTTATATTCTATCTGTTGTGAGTTAAATTGTCTCCCCTAAAAAGATATGTTCAAATCCTAACCCCTGACACCTGTGAATGTGACCTTATTTGGAAATAGGATCTTTGCAGATGCAGTCAAGTGAAGATTAGATCACACTGGATTATAGTGGGCCCTAATCCAATGACAGGTATCCTTATGAGAAAAGGGAAATTTGGACACAGAGACTTATACAGGTAGAAGGCCATGTGACAACAGAGCAGAGAATGGAGTGACGGCTCTACAAACCAAGGAACCTCAAGAATCACTGGCAACCACCAGAAGTTAGGGAGAGGCAAGGAATGATTTTTTCCCAGAACGTTCAGACAGAGCACGGCTCTGTGTTACCTTCATTTCAGTCTTCTAGCCT
>NW_007727521.1:579713-583718 GCF_000696425.1 Galeopterus variegatus
TCTGTGGCACTTTGTTACAGTAGCCCTAGGAAACTAATACACTACGTTCTTACAAGCAGATATGATTAATTACTGCAAGGGACTCACACAATACTTCCAGATTTAACATCAACAGGTAAAAGCTGCACTTCCAAAACACCCTCCTGAACAGCCTCTGCATAATCTGCAACATGGATATTTAGTTTTCTGGAAAAGACACCAGAGAAAAGCTTAGAACACTTGATAAAAAGGACCTTGCCAGGTACTGTTAATAAATAACACAGCAGTAAAACTGCAAGGTGTTGGTCCCTAGACTCAGATTTCCTGAACCAAAAGAGATACATCACTTCCTCCTGACTCCTGGACATCCATTCCCTCTGAAAACTTAAACTGAGGATTCTTAAGAATCCTCTAGCAGTTGCCAGTTTCACAGCTGGACAGCATCTGCCCAAGAGGATGGAAAAAATAGACCTCAGACGTGGACAGCTTCTACTCAAGACCACGGAGCAAGAGGAATTATCGGATTCTCCAGCAGTTTTCTGATTTCCCTTCACTCTACTATACAATGTTATTACACCACTTTAACACCTTCTAGACCACTAATGTAATCCATCTTCTCTTCATGTTTTTATTTCTGACCTCCTGTGGTCTCCTTCTATCCCTTAAGGAAAGGCAAAACTCTCTTATATGTTTATCCCAGCCACAGCTGCTGCTCTGAATTTGTGATCTCCTAACTGATCTTATTGGCAAAAATATAATAGCTATTCCTTTAAATACTTCAGAAGGAAAATTCTCCTTTACCCTTCTGGTATTTAAGTTTCTCTCAAATTATTAATCCCAACCTCCAATCTTGCAAAAATTGAACCTTGACTTTATTTCAACAACATGCTTCTACTAGGATTATTTCAATCCTACCAGCAAAGCTTAGTCGATAAGAAATAGAAACTAATATTGGGACCATCTTGATCATGATAGTTTGCTGTCTTCACAGATACTTCAGACTGCTTTGCAGGAACTGTTTAATTCCACTTGAGGACTTGTCCATCTTGAGGGAATTCAATCTGCACTCCACTGAGGAGGCTACTTCTTACATGGGCATAAGGCTCATACCTCTCTACCACACACTCAGTTATCCTGTGTATTCCAAGCAATTGTTAGAGATTTCCAAGTATTTAAAACTACCATCCTTCTATTGTATCCTACTTCCTTAAGAAGGATACCCAGAAGCCTCCAAAATGGAGCAAGCACAAATTATTTGGGAGAATTTTCAGGAGGATTTCAGAATTTTCATTCCTGCCTCACATGTACTTTGTGAGCCAATCCTACTTCCTTAAGAAGGATACCCAGAAGCCTCCAAAATGGAGCAAGCACAAATTATTTGAGAGAATTTTCAGGAGGATTTCAGAATTTTCATTCCTGCCTCACATGTACTTTGTGAGCCGTGATTCCCACAATGGGAATAGTACAATTAGAAAAGTGGTTTGAAACTTGTCTCTGACTTTAGCAGAAGTCATAAATGACATTACTTCTGCACTGGAAGCCCAAAGAACTAGTCTAAACTCATTAGCTAGAGTTGTCATGGACAATCATATAGCCCTTGATTTTCTCTTTGCAAGCCAAGGAGGATTTTGTGCCATAGCAAACACTTTGGTGGCACCTATACAAATACTTTAGGGTAAATAGAAGAGTCTATGATTAAACTAAAAGACAAAGCCATCTGGCACTCTCAGGTGGATTATGGGACATGTTTTTGTTGCCTGGGTTTCATAATCTAGGGCCTTTGCTTCAAGTCCTATTACAAAGACCAATAGTCATTTCACTCCCAATAATTGTCTGTGCTGCAGTTGGCTGATGTTTCCTGTCCAGAGTCTGAAATGATACTGCACAGTCATCATTACATCAAAGATCCAATAGATCTTCCTGCAACAGCAGAAGGAAAGATTAACCCTAGATGAACCTCGGACTAAATTCAATGGACACTCTTCTGATCTTATTCAACAATACCTTCGCAGTGATGGACACCTGGATATCGTGACTAATGTTCTGTGGCCTTACTCTGTCTGCCTTTCACCAAAAGGGAGGAATAAGAAACAGAGACATCCAGAAGCCAACCTGGCTCTCACAGCTGGCGTGTTAGTCTCTTATTACATATAAACAATTTCACAGAATCCCAATCTCAGACAAGGTCACTCTGGCATTCAAGGCCATGATAAAAGGAGAAAAAGCAAAGCCACTTCATAATTTTGTCTAAGCACAGACAAAAACAAGGTCACTCTGCCATTCACAAAATACCCAACACTCCCTTTCTCAGTCAAATAAGTGACTGCTGCTGCTTTACCAATTACAACTTTATCCTCATTCTAGTCTCCTCTCCCTAGATATAAGATTTATGGAGACAAAATCCAATGTGTGCCCCACTTCCTTAGGCCCTCTCCCTGAATCACCCAATCAAAGCCAAATCATATAGGAGGTTCTTTCTCACACCCTTTGACTGAGACACCCCATGTTTCCCAGTGGGGTGTGTTCTCCCCACTGCAATGAGTAATAAACCCAACTCATTCAACTACAGCTGTGTCCCTGATGGCCCCTGACTGGCAGGCATTGACAAAGCCATCATTGGGAGAAACATAACAAAGATGATGTTTTAGGAAGAACCATCTGGAAGTAATGTGTGGGAAGGGCCAGAGAAAGGGTCAGCATAATTATTTAGAAGACAATTGTGCTTATCTAGGAGTGAAGCAGTGAGGAATTGTGTGGAAAATCCCAAGAGACAGATTGGAAGAAGAACTGGTAGGAATTGACTAGTTATTATAGATTTATTCATGCAGCCAATGCATGCCAGATGCTGGGACACAGTGCCACTAAGTCCCTCTTCTCAGGGAGCTTGTATTCCAAGGAGAGAGGACAATGACAAAGACCATGTGAGCATGTGTGAGAGGGGAGACCGATGATGGGGAAGGTGACATGCTAGGAAGTGAACACAGGCGTGGCAATGGTAACTTCAGTCAGGTTGGTCAGGACAGGTGGCTCTGCAGAGCTGGGCTGTGAGCTGAGACCTGAATGAGAAGCAGGAGCTGGACAGACAGGGAGCCTGGCAAGTGTTTCAGGCAGAAGGAACGGATAGGTCCCATGCTTGGTTGCGACACTGGAGAGGACGCAGGGCCACATGTCACAGGGTCATGGATGCCAAGATAAGAATTTTGCTAAGGAGAAGAACCAGATTGCAGAGATTTCTGCTGTTCAATCCCAAGAGACATTTTGGAAAAAGAACTAGTCAACATTCCCCTTCCTCACCCTTTCCCCATTATTTTCTCCTTTCCTGCTGCCCTTCCCAAGTCCTTCTCTTAGGGTCTAAAAGACTTTCTGAGCAGTGATGTCCTAGCCCCACCTTCCTACCTCTTCCTGGCTCTTGAATTGGCAACTTCCTAGCCTCTGACTCAGCATTTGAAATCAATTCCCCATGCAGGAATTTGCAAATAACTCATACTAAAAATCAGTGTGTGCAGCATGGCCCAGCCACCTGCCTCCTTCATAATCACAGCAATGACTGCCAGGGACGCCGAGGCTTGGTTAAGTGTGACTAGCCTGAGTCTAGAAATGGGCCCTAATGGTGCTTTTAAAAAGTTGTAGTTGGGCCGGCGCTCCCGCCGAGGGTTCGGATCCCACATACAGACCGGTTCCCACTCACTGGCTGAGCGAGGCGCGGGAGGAACACTGAGGGTTGCGATACCGTTGCCGGACACGGAAAAAGACAAAAAAAATAAAATAAAATAAATAAATAAATAAATAAAAAGTTGTAGTTACTTTCCCATAGCTTTCTTGAGGCCATTTTCCCACAACAGATTTTTTTTTTTCCTTTTTGTCTTTTTTCGTGACCAGTAACGGGATTGCAACCCTCGGGGTCGCGCCCGCACCGCGCTCAACCAGTGAGCAGACCGGTCTCTATATGGGATCTGGACCCTCAGCGGGAGCGCCACCGCGCTCCCAAGCGCCGCACTCTACCGAGTGTGCCAACGGGCCGGCCCT
>NW_007727521.1:584640-593251 GCF_000696425.1 Galeopterus variegatus
ACTAAAAATCAGTGTGTGCAGCATGGCCCAGCCACCTGCCTCCTTCATAATCACAGCAATGACTGCCAGGGACGCCGAGGCTTGGTTAAGTGTGACTAGCCTGAGTCTAGAAATGGGCCCTAATGGTGCTTTTAAAAAGTTGTAGTTGGGCCGGCGCTCCCGCCGAGGGTTCGGATCCCACATACAGACCGGTTCCCACTCACTGGCTGAGCGAGGCGCGGGAGGAACACTGAGGGTTGCGATACCGTTGCCGGACACGGAAAAAGACAAAAAAAATAAAATAAAATAAATAAATAAATAAATAAAAAGTTGTAGTTACTTTCCCATAGCTTTCTTGAGGCCATTTTCCCACAACAGATTTTTTTTTTTCCTTTTTGTCTTTTTTCGTGACCAGTAACGGGATTGCAACCCTCGGGGTCGCGCCCGCACCGCGCTCAACCAGTGAGCAGACCGGTCTCTATATGGGATCTGAACCCTCAGCGGGAGCGCCACCGCGCTCCCAAGCGCTGCACTCTACCGAGTGTGCCACCGGGCCGGCCCCACAACAGATTTTTTATTTGCCTGAATTTTTGTACATTTTGATTTAGTTCTTCATTTTTTTTCTTGTTTTGTTTGTTTCCATTCAAGATAAACAGGCTTCTTCCGATTTTGTAATCTTCGCATTGGTTGCTTCCCCGTCTCCCCCATAATTGTTTTTACAAGTTTCCTCTATATGTCTGCTTATTCTCGGAGCACCCTTGGGATGATAATACTTGAGCTTGCTGCTTTGCTTAGCTGAAATGCATTCTGCCTGTTAATAATCATTTCTCCTATTACCCCCCTTTAACTCAGTCTCCTGAATATCAGCTGTTGTTCGTAGATATCAGACTCTCCATTTTGGCATTTCTCCACTCTCCCTCTGTGAGTAATAACATTGTCTTCTCAAAACCTAGCCTTTTTTTTATCCTTTTTGTACTCTGAACCCTTTTTTCCCTGTGTGATAATATTTGATGTCTTGTGTATATGGTTAAGAAGCCTTTGATTATGAATGCTGCTTGCAATATTGAGTCTCTTGATTTTTTTAATCTTTCCCTGGTTAAACTCATATAATGATTATTCCGCTTGTCTTTAATAATTCCCTTATCTTTATTCTGGCTTCTTCATATCTTTAAAAAAAGAAAAAGGCGAGAAACAAAAGTCCTCTCTATTCTATCTTCAATTGAATATATTGCTGTGACCATTTTAGCGTTTTAAAATTGTATTAAATGAATTGAATAGTTTTGAATATTTTAGTACTACATGATGTAACAGTCATTTAAATTCATTTTATTTAGTTTTTAAACCTTTAAAATTAAGGTTTTCATAGAATTTGGGGGCTAGGGAAGACATTGTTTGCTACAACCCTTTCATTTTACAGACCAGGACTTTGAGGCCCAGAGAAGTTAAACTATTTGTCCAAAATTAAGTAGCTGGTTAATGATGAAGTCATAACCAGAAACCTGGTGCTTGCCTTCCTATCCCATGCTCTTTCTATAACAGAGCTACACCTGCATTTGAAATGTCCTTTATATTTGAATACCATCAGTGTAGGTCACCGTTTTACATAAGTTGTGTTCTTTTTTTTTCTTCAGTATTCATACCTGGAACACCCCCAAAGGAGACATCTTTCAATAAAATCCAGGAACAGACTCCATCCTTCATATCCCTGCAGGCCCCTGGAGTTATTACTGAGAGAGTGGACAGTAAAGGTAGCTGGGCTTTATTTTCAGCTCTTNCAGACCAGGACTTTGAGGCCCAGAGAAGTTAAACTATTTGTCCAAAATTAAGTAGCTGGTTGATGATGAAGTCATAACCAGAAACCTGGTGCTTGCCTTCCTGTCCCATGCTCTTTCTATAACAGAGCTACACCTGCATTTGAAATGTCCTTTATATTTGAATACCATCAGTGTAGGTCACCGTTTTACATAAGTTGTGTTCTTTTTTTTTCTTCAGTATTCATACCTGGAACACCCCCAAAGGAGACATCTTTCAATAAAATCCAGGAACAGACTCCATCCTTCATATCCCTGCAGGCCCCTGGAGTTATTACTGAGAGAGTGGACAGTAAAGGTAGCTGGGCTTTATTTTCAGCTCTTCTGCTGATTTGGTATATAACTTTGGAAATGTTTTCCCCCTGGGCTTTCCTACTGTGCTGGATTCCAGTTATAGTCAGACTTCATGAAAGTCCTCACCTCAGAAGTCTAAAAACAAGATATACAGCATCATTTAGGATATTAAATTTGGGGAAGTGCACTTATTTTTAATCTAGAAGTTTGATCCTCATGTCTCTCATGCTAGTTAGTATACATTTCTAAGCCTCTCCTACTTTAGAGCAATTTAGAATTTGTCTTTAGTTTGCTTACTGTTCTGGTGAAGGGCTATGTCCTTTTCTCCACATGGTGGGACATGGCCAGTCCCTGAGGTAAAGTTCTGCTAAAGCCTCACGAATGGTCCAAAGTCATAAGAATTTGCTTGTCCCCAAGCAAATTGCTGATTTAGAGCTGCTAGTTCCAGGCTAAGGCCTTGGTTCTTTATGATGTTAGTTGGAAGAGATGGACTCTTGAAATCTCCACAGAAAGTTTGATTAGCCTTTCAAATCAGTGAAACACACATCTTTAGGCTTAGTCAGTATCCCCTGGCTGCAAGTACCTGAAACCAACTTGAGTAAGCTCAAGCAGAAAGAGAAATCCACTCCAAAGACACAGGTTTGTGTCATAGAGCTCAGGGTATATATAAGGCTGGGCTAAGGTGTGGAAAATCCCTGGGAGGGAACCCAGGACAGGTTCTCTCTTCCTTTGGGTGCTTTGTTTCGAGAATACGCTGAAAGAATCTGCAAAAATGGCTTCCTAGCCCCCAGCCTATAAGTTCATGCAGAGCTCTCAAGGTTACATGCCACACGGAGATATCCTGTCTCTGTTCCAATTCCAAATTCCCTGGGAAGGGAGTCCAATGTGTCAGGTACCCACCCAGCTGAGGCACATGATAAATGGAGGTGGAGCGCAATTAAATGTGTGTGGCTTCTGTGAGACTCTCTAATCAAAGGATAAATGTGCCTAAGGGCATAGCCTCAGTTTCAAACAGACACACAGCCCACACACATTCATGCATGCTCACATTGTCTAAGCGCGTACTCTGTATGGTTTTAGTTATGGCATACTTTGACTTTTTCCAGGCTGGTACCCAGTGGTAGTATTCCCAGGCAAATAATAGATAAAATACATTGCTTCAGGCAAGAGAAGAATTAGAGAAGGAGAGAGGAAGAAGGCAGGAAGAAAATCTATCACTTTGATAGATTATTGATCTAGCTCAGCCAGAAAGCACAGGCTCTGGAACATCTGATGTAAGCATTATGAAGGGCCAAGTGACCTAACCAAACTACAAAAATAATAATTTGCTAATTAAAAAAAATAAATAACAAGAAGACTACCTGTTAAACTCTGGATCAAACATTATTTTCTCTGCCCCTTCCCAAATATCCCAAAAATAACTGTAAATGGATTTTTTTAAAATAAAAGGGACTTAAATACACAAGGAAACGGAGTGGGAGAGGAAAGATGTCAACAAAGGTATGGAAATCAGAAGGTTGCATGGCGATACACCTGACTGACCAGGAGAGCTGGAAGCTGAGTGCCTCCAGTGGGGTAAAGGCAGGAGCGTGCTGAGGACTCTTGCGATTGGAAGCGCCAAGTCCCTCTGAAGGCAGGGATGAGGGTGAGACTGGAAACAGGATGAATGGTTGGAAGTCTGTGGGTCTCCATCCTCTCCATCTCTGTACATGGCAGCCCCATTTCTTCTGGATGTCCAGGCCAAAAGGCTGCAGTCCTCTTTCCACCCTAACCCCTACATGCCATGCATCAGCAAACCCATTTACTGGACCTTAAAGCCATCTTCAAAGTCTGACTACTTCCTCTCACCTCCATCATGACCAACCTAGACCAACACACCATCACCTCTCACCTGGATCCTCTACTTCCTCTCCTCTAATTTTCTAACATGTCAGTCAAGATTTTGTCCCCACCTCTCTGCAGGACCTGTCCAAGTTACCAGTGACCTCCAGACTGTCAAGTTCAATGGCCTTTCTCAGTCCTTACCTTACTTGAAGTATCAGCAGCACGTGATACAGGTGATCTTTCCTTCGTCCTTGAAACACACCCTTCTTTTGGCTTTCAGAACACTACCCTCTTTTCCCTGTCCTTCTCCCTCACCGACAGCCCACACTTCTAAGCTTCCCCCACTGGTTTCCCATCATCTCAACAACATCCATGGATCAGAGTACTCCAAATCCCAGTCATCAAATATCTTCTCTCTCTACTCATTCCCTAATTGATTGCGTCCAGCCACATGGTTTTAAACATCATCCATAAACTAACAACTCCAAAATGGATCTCCCAACCCAGACTCCACAATTGAACTGCCTTTTTAACATTTCCGCTTGCATATTTAATAGACATCTCAAACTTAACATGATGAAGCAGAATTCCTGATTCCCTCCCCCCACCCCCCAAACCTGCTCTTCCCCCATCTTCCCCACATGGCAGCCACAGGGATTCCTTTAGAAAGCAGGTCAGATGGTACATCACTCCTCTGCTTCACTGGCTCCATCAAACTCAGCATAAAGGTCCAGGGCCTGATACGACTGGCTTTCTGCCACCACCCCACTCTCTTCCTTGTCACTCTGTTCCAGCTTAGCTCTCCTTAAATATTTAAGCATATTCCCAACTCGGAGCCTTTAACTTCACTGTTCCTGTGTCCAAATGCCTTTCTCTAAGAGACCTGTACGGTCTTTTCCCAACTTGAAGGGACTCCCACTGGCCAAATCTGGGACAATTTGCACATTAAAAAAAAAAAAAAAGACTATAATTGATTGCAAGATTGTAATATATAAATAGGCCAAATCTGGGACAATTTGCCCATTAAAAAAAAAAAAAAAGACTATAATTGATTGCAAGATTGTAATATATAAATAAAAATCTGTGATTCCATTAGGATTTTCAAGAAAAAGAAGAAAGAATAAAGAGAGAGAAAAAAAGCTCATTTACCATTATGGGTAGTTACTATTAGACAACTCTTTTTTATGAAAATTAGCAATTGAAGGGAAAGCATTAACTATTTGCCCCGATTTTTGAGAAGAAATTATAGCTTATGCCAATCGATAAGGAAAAGTTCTTTGAATACCAGCTAATAAACGTGGAAGGAATGATAGAATTAGAAAAACATTCTTTGCAATCCAATAAAATGGTTAATGCAGGTCAGGATCATCAACAGATGCTGAAACCATCAGGCGAAAAGATTGTTGAACAGGATGTTCACTTGGTAAGAAAAACTTACCACTCTACAACTTACCTAGGGGAAAACGTAGTTTTACAATGAAGAGATCTGTCTGTCGCCACTCAGCCAAGTAACCCAACTTAGTACCACTAGTAGTGGGAAACCCGAACCTCCTGTTAAGATGAATAAGAAGTATACAGCAATATGTATGAAATATCTTGCCAATGTGAATGGGAGATAAGGATAACCATACCCAATCTGGTTCCAAGTTTGAGAAGTAGTGCATTTGCGAACAGGCACGTGTGTCCATTAGTAATGATGGTTATTTATGAATGAAATTAAAATATTACTCTGCCTTCAACTTATATGTATTTTTTTTTTCAATTGGCTACCGAGTTGTTAGGTCACAAATACTTAAGTTCTTTGGCCCTAAGACCGGCCATGGATCGCAACCCTCAGTGTCGCGCCTGTACCGGACCGGGACCGGCTACGGGATCGCAACCCTCGGTGTTGCTCCCGCACCTCGCTCAGCCAGTGAGCGGCCGGTCTGTATGTGGGATCCGAACCCTCGGCGGGAGCGCCGCCACGCTTCCCAAGCGGCGCACTGGGCCGGCCCCAGACAACTCTTTTTTATGAAAATTAGCAATTGAAGGGAAAGCATTAACCATTTGCCCCGATTTTTGAGAAGAAATTATAGTTTATGCCAATCGATAAGGAAAAGTTCTTTGAATACCAGCTAATAAACGTGGAAGGAATGATAGAATTAGAAAAACATTCTTTGCAATCCAATAAAATGGTTAATGCAGGTCAGGATCATCAACAGATGCTGAAACCATCAGGCGAAAAGATTGTTGAACAGGATGTTCACTTGGTAAGAAAAACTTACCACTCTACAACTTACCTAGGGGAAAACGTAGTTTTACAATGAAGAGATCTGTCTGTCGCCACTCAGCCAAGTAACCCAACTTAGTACCACTAGTAGTGGGAAACCCGAACCTCCTGTTAAGATGAATAAGAAGTATACAGCAATATGTATGAAATATCTTGCCAATGTGAATGGGAGATAAGGATAACCATACCCAATCTGGTTCCAAGTTTGAGAAGTAGTGCATTTGCCAACAGGCACGTGTGTCCATTAGTAATGATGGTTATTTATGAATGAAATTAAAATATTACTCTGCCTTCAACTTATATGTATTTTTTTTTTCAATTGGCTACCGAGTTGTTAGGTCACAAATACTTAAGTTCTTTGGCCCTACCTATTTAATAAACAAAACTCTTAGGTATTTCTTTTGGCCTATGAATGCTGTGAAAACAAAAATTAGTGGGACACTAATGATGCCATGAACAGAGGAAAGTTGAAGAACCTCTGCCCTAAGACCATCACTATATTAGAATTGAGTATATTGGATGTTATTCATCCCTCTGACCTGGAGTCATCAAAATCATGTTCTGATTCACTGTCCCTTCCTCCAATACTGCTGCAGTCTTTATACTTGATGATTTTAACATGTACAGAGATGATTCTTGTCTCACTCTGGCCCCTTATATCCTTGAACTTCTCTCTTCCAGTGACTTTGCCCCCATCGTATCTCAGCCACTAACTCCCTCTACAATTTTGTCATTAATATCCACTAGCATCTGACTCAAAATCCTTTGAAATGCACCCCCCNCCTCACCCTCCCTGAGCAAGTCTTTTTCCCTCCTCAGCTCAGGTTCCATGATCAATCATTATGATCCCTCACTTGCCTACACCCTCAACTTCTGTGCCCTTTTCTTCTCATTACAGTTGCTTTGCAAAACACCTACCCTGGTCGGACCCAGCCCCCTGCCTCCTCTGGGCTGCACCTGTGCACTGGCACCTGTGCAAGACCACCTTACTGCCACTCAAACCCACTCTCCATGCAGCAGCCAGAGTGACTTTCTAAAGTCATTTTATTGCTTAAAACCCTACAATGGTTCACTGCCTTTAGGATATAGTCAAAATATGTTAAGATATTTTCTGGGGCCCTTCGTGCTCTGACCCCTACTTGCCTCTCCAGCCTTCTCTTTCAGCAGGCACCTCTCCCCACAGTTCATGCCCCTCTGCATTTCACACTCTGCAGTTCCTGGAATGTTCCCTGTCCTCCCTCCCATGCTGCTCCCTGACTAACTGGACTAACCTCTTAGTCCTAACTGAGAAGCCTCCCTGATACTCCTGTGTGCTCCAGAGATGGCCCTCAGGTGGCAGCCCTGAACCTGTACTGCAGGTGACTGTTTACTGATTTGTCTCCTTCACTACACTGGAAGCTTTTGAGGGCCGAAAATGTATTTTGCCCACTGTCGTCCCTACAGAGTCTGGCACAGCAACTAGCCTACAGAATGCACACCATGACTAATTGTTGACTTGTCCTGAATTTTGTAAATGGTGTTGTTTAAATATAGATATTTAAAACTGTCCATAGCTTTTATTTATTTCGTTAAAAAAGATAATATATTTGAAGTAATTCAGTCTTGGTGAACCAATTCTAGTTCCACCTTCCTATAAAAGTTTCTGTGGGCTTGAGCTCATTTTCCCTTGTTATTATTTCATCTTTCAGCATAACGTGCTGAATGCCTTATAATAATGAGCACGATGGATGTTTCATGTGAGTAAATCACATGATTTACCGTGTATGCATCACTCAAGGGACCTGAGTACAAACCTCCATTTTTAAAATGGTTTCATGCTCTTATTTTCTGCTTTTGGTATTTGATAGACTAGATGTGGATAGTTCCAAGGAAAGTCTACCACCAGATACAGAGGTGAAAGGACAGCAGAAGCCATGTCCTTACCCAGGGCTGTCCCTACAAGGGTCACTGGCTTGCCATTTTATAGGCCCCTTGAAATGTCAGTAATGATAGTATCCTGAATTTCAATGAAGTTCAGAAAAGAGGAATAAGGTGCAATACACCAAAGCACTCCCCTAAGTTGGGGTACAGAGTGGCCATCCAAAGGTCAGGCTGGCTCCCCTTAGATGGGAAAGATAGTCGTTATGAGAATAAGTAGTAGCAGATAAATGTATGAATAAATGTGGGTGACCAGATACAATTGAAATAAAAGGCTCTTCAGACATTATGGGATACTCTAAGACAGTATATTCTGGAAGGGACAAAAATAAAAGAAAGCTTTGGCAAAAGTGTTTGTACCAAGGACTCTAGTTTGTTTACATTTTATTTACGTACTCTTCATATCTTTTTTTATCCTTTATCTACAGGAAATGCACGTGATTTTCTTCCCTCCTTCCCAGAGGTTGCCTTCTAGTTCGCATTAAAGTGCTGTTAACACCATTATAAAACACAGAAA
>NW_007727521.1:593972-595405 GCF_000696425.1 Galeopterus variegatus
ACCCTTTATTAATTATGACTTTTTAAAATGTCTATAAATGGTAGTATTTCCATTACCAGAAAATGGCAAAACTCCATTTTGAAACTGAAAAATAACCTGTGAACTGTACAGGAAATGCACGTGATTTTCTTCCCTCCTTCCCAGAGGTTGCCTTCTAGTTCGCATTAAAGTGCTGTTAACACCATTATAAAACACAGAAAAAAAAATAATTAATCTGTGACCCGAATAAGCGACAGAGTGGGAGAGAAAATTGAAGTTGAAATACAATGGTGCATTTCCTGTACAGTTCACAGGTTATTTTTCAGTTTCAAAATGGAGTTTTGCCATTTTCTGGTAATGGAAATACTGCCATTTATAGACATTTTAAAAAGTCATAATTAATAAAGGGTTGCCACTGTTTTTCTGTGGCAACTCAGATGACCTCCTGGTGTTGCAGTCACAACTGGCCGTGAGCCTACTGAACTTACACCATTTGTTTTTAATTATGACGTCCCAGAAAAGCATACAATATGAATTTGTTGGGTTAGCAAAAAGAATACTGAACTTGAAGTGCATTTATAAGTCTATAAAATACCAAAAAAGAAAATAAAAAGGGGGGGGGACATGAAAAAAAGCAACAAGCTGTTCGAATATCCTCTGTCTTGTCAATAAACAAGTCCCAGGTCGGCAAAACAGCTTTCAAAAAAATGCTGATTGTTTCCTAAGTACTTGCAAACTCTTTTCAAGTATCTCAGGGTAAGGGGATGAGGAAAAAGTGTTGAGCCTCTCCACGGAGATGGGCTTCGTTCTTGTGCATTGCAACAATAAAGACTATCATAATAACGCTGTGGAGCCTCCTGTCAAGCCGACACTGCCAGGCGGTGGGAGGAACGGTCCTTACGCAACGATTTTTTGCTAGAAGGCCCTCAATTAGAATTGTGTCTAAGCATACATAACGAAGAACATTCATTTTTTTTACATTCGTAGAAAACTGCTTTCGTGTGTGGCCCCAGGCTGCACGTGGGAAAGGATACCTGCCGCAGGTTTGCAGATTTCCAGGTGCAAGGCGGGGCGGGCACTCAAAGGACGGAGTCTGGCGTTCGTGCCCTGCGGGAGTCGGCAACGAATCCCTCAGGCCCAGTGGCGCAGTGTTCGTTCCCGCTAACCTCTGCGGGCCGTGATTCTCGCTTGCTCCCTGACAGGAAAGTGTCAGTTCATGTGTGTCCCTTTCCCCACTAGATGTCACTGTAAATCAACTGCTCGAAGAGGCGGCCCGGCTGTCCTGCGTATCTTGACAGTACCAGGGTTCTAAGCCCAGTCAGTCCCAGCATTTATGTCCTCCCCGACCGGGAAGTCCAGAGCGGGGCGGGGACGGCGGGGCGCGGGGCCTCGCTGCCCTGAGGGCAGCGCGCCGTCCCAGGAGGCGACTGAGGCGCCGCGACCCGAGCGGGAGG
>NW_007727521.1:596363-600097 GCF_000696425.1 Galeopterus variegatus
CCCCGCACTCGGCCACCCCGCGCCGCCTCCTCGCGCCCGCGGCCCTGCCCTCCGCGCTCGCCGCATCCCGGCGGCGGACGCTGCTGCGGGGCGGCTCAGACGGCACCGCAAACTCCTTCCTCCTGCGCCGGCGCCTCGGCGGCCGTTGGGTCCCGCGCCATTCATTCAGGCTCGCGTTCCGGCGCTGGTTCAACGAGCGTTTGCAGAATGTCTGCGCTGGGGCCAGGCGCCGCTGGTCTCCACCCTGCCTCCGCCAGAGTGTGTCCCCAGAATCTCACACTCCCCGCGTCCCCCTGTTGGGTCCCGGAATCTGTACCGGAATAGCCGAAGGCAATTTTCGTTCACATATTTTTTCTTGTTACTTATCTGCTCTCTTCATATGCAGGGCGCCTGTCCCACTGTCCTTACAAGTGTCCCTTTCACACTTTCCCCAACTGTCCTTACAAGTGCCCCTTTCACAGTTCCACACACTGCTAAAATGATTCAGCCTCAGTGTAGACGGAAAGGGGCATTTCCCTGTATGTTTCACTGCCCTTCTTACCTATTCCCAGTTTGTAAGGAAATAATCTTAATCTAGCAGCCCTCAATTGACTTTCCCTTGTTTACAAAAGTTGCAGATGTTTATCTCCACCTTTTCTCAGCCCATGGTATCATTGGTAGAAATGATATCATTTAGGTGAAAATTATTGTAGGCTAGCACATACCGTAAAGAGAGCTTGCTACTGTTAAGGACCTGATGTAACAATCCTTAATTCTGTGTATCTCCCTGGTCTCTGGCTTCTCCACTTCAGTCTCTGAGAACAAGCCATTTCCTCTTTAGGAGGGTAGGACGTACCATAACCTTGGTTCTTCCTGTGGAGTGCACAGTAACTCAGTCTGTGGGTACCTTCTATCTGCTTTACAAACTTAGGGTCTCTGCTTTCCCAGATAGCTTTGTCTTTGCCCGTTGCTAGCATGTTGTTCCTTCCCTTCCTGTATTTCCTGTGCTAGAATCTTAAAAGCTCATCCAAAGTCTCTCTTCCAGGAATCGTTCTCCAGTCTACAAGGATCTTCTCCATTCAATTCTTCGGCTATCTATCTGCCATTTTCCGTATATTATGATGATTATCGTTTTATCCTTATCCCCTTTTCTCTGTCTTGTAGGCCCCTTGAGGGTAGAGAATGTACCAAGCTCCTGTCTTTTGTCTTAGAACTTTACTCCTATTTTATGGTAAATATTACGGAATTTCCCCTTTAGACTTCTAAGGGGAAGTCTTCAAAACTCAGATTCCACATAAGAGAATTGAAGAAATCTTATCTCCACCAGCAACAAACTAGTCATGATTAATGGGAGGTTACAATTACATATAATATATATTTGAGAGTCCTTTCTGTGATAGCTGCTGTAGTAGAAAGACAAGAACTTCGGAGTTAGATGCACATCTATTGAATTCTGGCTCTGCCAGTTATTAGCTGTGTCTCCTGGGATAAGTTAAATTACTAATATCTCTGATGTTTTTCTCATCTGTGGAATGAAGACATCATTTTCCACCTTGAATAGCTGAAGACTAAATGAGTTCTTGAATGTAAGGCGTCTAGTGAGACTCTGGTATGCAGTGGGTGCTCTGTAAATACGTATTGGTATACCCCTTTATTGCAGTTCACAATCTCTGAAGGAGCCAGGATGTGCTAGAGATAGAAGCATGAGAGGAAAGCTAATTAGAAGAGTCCATAGGTACAATGTCTCCAAATAAATGACTAAAGAGCTTTATGGTTTTTTCTGCTTCTCAAGAATGTATGTGTAGATGTGGCATATTAGAAGAATCCATAGGTACAATGTCTCCAAAATAAATGACTAAAGAGCTTTATGGTTTTTTCTGCTTCTCAAGAATGTATGTGTAGATGTGGCATAGAGTATGTTGAAGAGAATGTTTAAAAACGAAGACATCCTTTTAACCTTTTTCCCCCTTACTATAATAATAGCAGTAACTGATACTAAAGAATCTTTTTTTTTTTTTCCAAAGGCAAGTCAGAAGGGGTATTAAAAAGTCTTTTTTAAAGACAATTAGGTTGCAGACTCTTCTTTTAGTATCTCATCCACTTATAAACAGTACATAAATCCTAGTCTAAGTTCCAGTATCTCTTGCTTGGACTATTGGAATCGTGCCTTCATTGGTGTCCCTATTTTTCTTGCCTCCTGACTTTCCCACACATATCAGAGTGATCTTTTTAAAAACATAGATTGACAGTTTCTTGCTCAGAAGCTTCCTGTTAACGTGTAGAATTTAGTCTAAGCCCCTTACCACAGCCCATCAGGTCATTGCATGATTTGGCAGTTTGCCAACTTCCAACCTTCGCTCTTACCACATGACTGTCACCTTATTCTGCCTTACACAGTATTTTTGCTGTTACTTGAATAAGCTATTCCTATGTTAGGATGTTATACTTAGTGTTCTTTTAGCTGGACCATCCCTTCCTCTAGGTGGTCATGGCTCTTGCCTTTAAGTATTCTATTTGCCGCTCAAATGTCATCACCTTAGAAAGGCCTTCCCTGATTTCCTAAAATAGAAGCCAGCTCCTCCTGTTACTTTTGATTCTTTCATTCATTCTTTTTCTCGTGCCATTTATTACTAGGTGAAGATACACTGTTTCTTTGTTTATTTACTGATTTCCTCCTTAGGCTTTGTTTGTTCCCAGGCCTCTTCCCAACTAGAGGGTAGAGACCTTATTCAAGATCTCAAGACTAGATGGTCTGACTTGTTCACAGCTGTATTCCTAGTGCTTAGAACTATGCCTTGTACATAGTAAGCTCTCAGTAAACTTTTAAATGAATGAATGGTATAGTTGATTGGATTTCCATTGGTTCTGGAATCAGCTTGGGTCGGAATCCTTGCTCCTACCATTAATAACTTTTGGTACCTCAGTTTGCTCATCTGTAATATGACTGTAATAATATGTACCTCATAGGACTACAGTGAATAATAATTGAACTAATATTTGAAAAGTGCTTAGGACACGGTTATGTTATACCTTTTTAAAACTACTTGAAATTAGCTGAGAGTAGTCACTTAGGATTTTGTGTTTTGGCGTGAGATAAAAGTGGATTAATTGAATTTTATGTTACTTTTTCTTTGCTGAATTTTTGTTGGCTACCAAAATCATATTTATGCATTCTTAAATGCAGTTCTTCCTAAAATAAGTACTTTGTGGATGTCCAGAACGAATTAAAAAATAAACTGCTGCGAATGGTGACCGATATTTGGTCTCAGTGTGTAAGTCAGGTTCTTTATTCTTCCATTGGTGGAAGTTGCTGAGAGTGATTATCTCAACAGCCACCCACCAAAGTGGCTTTTATATATTTCCCTTTGAAGTTCAGCTGGAAATATGATTGTGGTGATGAAAGGACTTGCTGGAGGCTTCCTGTCTTTAGACAGGAACATCCTTGAAGATCCAGTTGAAGTATGAGTCTTGTAGTATTTGGGAAGGAAGATATGTTTTATCATCGTAAGTGTGTCCAGTTTCTGCCTTCCTTCATTATGAGATTTTTTTCCCCCAAAATTGAATTTGGTTCTTAATTGGAGCTTAAAGGAACCCAGCTGTACTTTATATCCTCCTTTTCCTTTTCGTTCTTCTTTTCATAGTGATTGTTTTTTCTTTAGTATTTACAGAAATAGGAGAGGAAAGAATTGTTGGAGACAGTGGCTTTGTAATAATAGATACTTTGAGTTAATGCAACTTGAATTATTCTCTTTTTT
>NW_007727521.1:600563-609737 GCF_000696425.1 Galeopterus variegatus
AGCGCTGTGAGCGCACCGGTCATCCCTATATAGGATCCGAACCCGCGGCGGGAGGGCTGCTTCGCTCCCAGCGCCGCACTCTCCCGAGTGCGCCACGGGCTCGGCCCTTGAATTATTCTTATAAACTAAGATTCCGCCTGTGGCAGTTGTACTTTCAGAATACCAGTTATTTTTCGTAGTCCACTTGTCCTTACTAAAATTACTCTTCGTAGGAACATTATGCTTTATTTCTCAGTTTGAACTTTAGTAAGTAAGAGGATTCTAACCTTTGGACCTTAAACTTAAAAAAAAAAAAAAAGTCAAAATACTGCTTCTCTGTGTAACATTTGTCCTGAAATTTAATAATTATTAAGTATGTACTGTGTTCCAGGCTCTTTGCTAAATGCAGTGTTTCATTTAATATTCACAACCACCATATAAGGTAGGTGTAGTTATAACGAAACAGATTTAGAGAGATGCTGTTACTTGGCCCGGGTTACAAAGGTAAGAAAGGAGCCAGGATTTCCACCTAGTTCTCCCTGAGTCCATAACTCAAGGTCATAACCATTCTGCTGTGACATACATTAAAAACAAGGTTTCTGTTGGGAAACTTGCCATTATACAAGTATTTTATCATATTATTTGTGAATATGAATTCCTCTTAACTACTAGCAGCTTCATCATTATTTATGGCTAAGTTTTTAAAAAATGTATTGTTATACCAAAGTGCCCATATATTCTTTAAATGTGAAATGTTTTAATAGTTTGATGATACACAAAATCATTTATGTCTTTTTTTCTCATTTATTAAAAAATCAAAGCATCATGTGTTATAGTACATCAGCTTTTGTAAATATGCCGAAAAGGTTGTAGATGTGATATATCAGATTTAAGAGAACAAAAATGTCTTTAAGTTTGCTTAAGACAAATAAGTTTCAGGTAGCAAGTAATTTATTTAATAAAAGTTATTAATGATGTGTTTCTGCTGATTATGGAGCAACTCTTTATCTTTGTTTTTAGTAAGTGAGAAACACATTGGTGGAATGTTTTTACATAAGTTTTAATGATTTATGACATCTACTTGCAAGACTTAATTTGTAAGAATACCTAAATTATGAGTTGTTGACTTCTCAGCACATAAGTAGATTCTGAATTTGGGTGCTAGAAAGAATCTTACAGATTCTTAGAGCTATGCTCTTATTTTACTGGAGGAAAATGAGACCCAGAAAGTAATTCGACTGCTAACGAGGAGAAATAGGAATAGAACCTAGATTATTTTTATCATTGGAAAATAATAGGAAAAATTCTTATCCTCTGTTTATAATGCAGTTAGAAGTTATGCTTTCTCATGTAGCTGCCTTTTCCACATAGGATGGTTTGGAAAACTTTTTGAAGTCCAGACTGGTCCCCGTGGCTTTATGCTTGAATTAAAATGTTAGGTGGAGATGGGCAAAGAATTTGGTTGTGATGTGAGTAGTTTGTACACAATCTCTGTATATGAGTAACCAAAACATTGCTTACTGCTTCAGTTATTCCTGATCAAACCCAGGGCTGAAATGAACTTCTTGGAGGCTTAGTCACAAAACAATGGCTGCATTTTATATTCAATAATCAACATTATTCCTACATTTCAGATTACTAAGAATGGACTTAATTCATCTTTATCTTTTAGGAACTAGTCTGAATTGTTTAGTTGAAATTATGATTTACATTCCTTGCTCTTTTAAGTGCTATTCATCAAGTTCTGAATTTTACTCATAATAACAAGTTCTATTTCTTGATGGCTTATTGGCTTTTTATCTTAAGCCCTTTTTTAACCATTTAAAAAATTTTTGAATTTTAAAACTATTTTAACAATTTCTTCTTTAATATTTTAAAGAGCATAACCAAAAAAATCTTTTTTTTCCCCCTCATTTAATTCTCATGAGAGTCCTGGGAATACAGGTAGGGTAGTATATACTGTTTTATAGCTGCAATGTAATTCTGTAACACAGAGAGCTAGGTCAGACATCACAGGGTAGGGCCGCAGTCTACAAGACTCTTCTCACTTCAGGTACCAGCCACAAACTACAGGGCTTCCAGGCCATCTGCACTTCTGACCAGCTGGCTACAACTTTGGGAGTTCCCACTACCTCCTCAGGTTTGATAATTTGCTAGAATGAGTCACAGACCCCAGGAAAGTGCTTATCTTGCAGTTACAGTTTTATTATATAAAAGGATACAAATCAGGACCAGCCAAATGAAGAGGTACAAAGGGTGAGGTCCTGACGATACATAACCCTTTTAGTACCTCAGTATATGATTCCCAACCCAAGCTTCAGTGTCTGTCCAGAGTTTTTATTGGAGTTTTATTTCATAGATATGACTGAATTGAATCTCTAGCCCCTTTCTTCTCCGTGGAGGTTAGGCTGATATCACGTGGCTCAAAGCCCCAATCATCTACATCCTTGGCCTTTCCAGCGTGACCAGCCTTCATCCTGAAACTAGGGGCCCATTGGTAGTCACCTTGATAATGTAAACTTAGACGTACCATAGATAACAAAAACATTCCTATCAGTTGGGAAATTCTAAGAGTTGAGGCTTCCCAGGAGCCAGGCAGAAAGGCCAGCCAAATTCTTTATTATCCAACATTAGCTGAAGAAGTGAAAACAGACACTTGCCCAATTTATGACAACTAAAACTAGTAGTGGTACTAGTCCAGTGATTTCCGTTATATTAAAAAGTTGAGACAGGTTGCATTTGAATATAAATAGAAGGATTTCCTTCGGTTGAGAATTACAGCATTTTCTTTTATTGACACCAGAATTTAAAACCTGGGCTATTCATTTGAGTCAAATGTTTTATTTACATAAGTTTTATTGTAGGTTGTGTTATAAACTACATACTTTTTGATATTTAAAAACCTTGATAATCTTGGCTGTGAAAAGTTTGATTTTTGGTATTTCTTTTTGAATTTGTATTTTTCGAGCTAGGTAATTATTTACTACTGTTAAGTAAAAAAAAAGCTAAACCTGTGAACTGAGATTTTTGTAGGTGGGGTGGGGGTGTTGATAATCTCTTTGTTGTTAGAGTTGTAAAATGTTTTAGTAACTTAATTGCTGTTTTGAATCTTAACACTTGAGTCCAAGTTACTAACACCAAGTTTACCGTGTTGGGAGTTAATAATAATATTCTTTTGCATATCATTTTTGCCCAATAGAAGATCTTATTTCTGATTGTCACTTAAAGATTATATTAAATTCTTTCTGAGTTTTCTCAGAGATCTGTTAGTTCGGGTATAGTGTGCTAAAATAAGCTGTTACATTGAATAAGACTTACAGTGTCTTTAAGAATGTAGCATCTCCTTAAAATGTAGTATCATCTTTCAAAAGTAGTATTTTTTTTTTGTTTTTTTAAAAATATGTGATATTTAAATATATGATATTCTTGGCATGAAGCAAGGGAAAATAATCCAGAAGCAGTGTTAATTTCTTAAATATTCTATCTCCTTTATGTTCCCTTGCAATTAAGTTTAATATAGCGATTTCTGAGAAAAATTTGTGAAAGATGGAATTGATAACAGATCCAGAAAAGAGTGACTTTGACCATATTTTTGAAATTTTTTTTTTTTTCCCTTTTTGTCTTTTTTCATGACCGGCAACGGATCGCAACCCTCAGTGTCGCACCCGCACCGGCCCGGGACCGGCAACGGGATCGCAACCCTCCGTGTTGCTCCCTGCACCTCTCTCAGCCAGTGAGCGGGAACCGGTCTGTACATGGGATCCGAACCCTCGGCGGGAGCGCCGCCGCGCTTCCCAAGCGGCGCACTGTAGCAGTGCGCCACCGGGCCGGCCCCAACCATATTTTTGAATTGCAGCTGCTCAGAGAGATTTATTTTTAGTTATATGTCATTTATGTCAGTTTACCTTTTAAGTTCAGAGAATTGTATGGGTGTAGTGCACAAGATGAAGACTTGTGCTAAGACAGATTTATATATAGATCTCGGTGTAGGTTAGGCTCAGAGGCCAGAACTCTCCCTGTCTCTGCAACCATCCCGTTCCCAACCGTTTACACGCACAAATTTATACTTCCTTTCCTAAAACTGACAAAGTAAGGTTCAAAGTTCTAGTACGGTATTCAGGGCCTTCTGTTGTATTTCCTCAGCTACCTTAGTTCCTGTACCACTGCATCTGGCCATGTATCCTATATACCAGTCAATTCCACAGTGTTGCTTTAAGCATCTTTCTGCATATTTTTCTTTTGTGTTTTTGATTATGAATTTTCTTTTCTTCCTGAAATCTCTGCCTTCCCCCCAGCCCTTTTCTATCTGGTAAAATCCTAATAATTATTGTTCTTAGCTCAGTCTTTCAATGATATCTTCTTTGTATCGCTGTTTTCTCTGTGCATTTTTTTTTTTTGCGTTCTGTCAGTACCTCTAATGTAGGGTCCTGTATTAAAGTTTTATGCAAATCTTTTTTTCTCTGTTAATCTTGGATTGTGGTTTATATTTAAGGAACTTTACTCACCTTAAAAACTGGAAATTAAAGTAAATGCTTAGTGAATGTAGAGTATACCATTAGATCAGACCTGGAATTTGGGGGAAGTGGGAGTGGGTAATAGGACAGGAGAGATTTTCTTACCTGTAATCTAATTAAAACCTTCAACTGGTGAGTTGCATTTACTCCTGTTGTGAAATTCTTTCTACTAGTGCACATTGTAGCAACATTCTCTCTACTTAGTATAACTTGTCTCATTATGTCTGAACTGTTCATGCCTCTATTCTCACTCACCACCCTAGATACATTTTAGCTACAGGTAAAACCAATGATTCTCAGTGTGTGCCTCAGACCTGCAGCATCAGTGTTACCTTGGAACTTTTTAGAAATGCAGATTCCTGGCCCTGCCCCAGACTCAGTCAGAACATTTGGAGTTGGGGCCCAGCAGTCTATGTTTTATCAGGCCTTCCAAGTGATTCTGATGCATATGAACCACAGCTTTAGATAAAATCCCCTCATCTTTGATATTACCACCTTTTCTTTTTTCCTTTTTGTCTTTTTTACTGACCGGTAACGGGATCGCAACCCTCGGTGTCGCGCCCGTACCAGGGACCGGCAACGGGCTCGCAACCCTCGCTGTTGCGCCCGCACCGCGCTCAGCCAGTGAGCGGGAACCGGTCTCCACATGGGATCCGAACCCTCGGCGGGAGTGCCGCCGTGCTCCCAAGTGGCACACTCTCCAGTGCGCCACCAGGCCGGCCCGATGTTACCACCTTTATTTTCTAGCTAAGTTCTGTCCCTGTTACTAGCCCTTCTACAGTGGCCTTTGAAATCCTTGATTTATTGCATCTTTGAACTTCTCTACAGATGATGGTTTGGCTTTCCTGTGAGAATATACCACTTCTCCTTAGGGAAGATCAGGGGCTTTTTACTCCTTCTTGTAGACTTTTTTAATCATGTCATCTCTGGAACAATCTTTTGTTTTCCTTTATAGCTTGATCCCTACTAATGGACATGCTGGCTTTGAGATGCATGTGGGGTATCCCAATGGAGATATTCAGTACAAGCAATTGAACCACCTGGTTTGGAACAGAGGAAACCAGGAAAATTGAGGGAGGGTATTTGGAAACTGGGTGACTTCTCCACACTCTGGAAAGCTAGAGAAGATGGTACTTTATTAAAATGGTGTCTTCACTTCTTTTTCTTTCTTTGGAAATCTAATTCCAAGAAAGAAAATTATTAGGGATTCTTTCAGAACACTCACTTTATCTTGTATTCATATGATTGATTTTATTAAATCAATCATTGTTTTGTATTTTTTGTAGTTATGAATAACCAAAAGGATAAGAAAGAGAAGACTCTGTTATATTGAATTGTTTGGGATAGAAGCTTTCCTTTAATAAGATCAACTTAAACTGGGATATTTCAGATATTTGATAACGCATTTTCAGTTCCGATACATTTAAATATTTTTCTTATACATCTTATCACTT
Source organism: Galeopterus variegatus (assembly GCF_000696425.1). NCBI lineage: Eukaryota > Metazoa > Chordata > Mammalia > Dermoptera > Cynocephalidae > Galeopterus > Galeopterus variegatus. The sequence continues at coordinate 606,511 of NW_007727521.1, forward strand.
GTCTCTATTTTTGTATCTGTGTAGTTTATTTAAATATTGAATCAATCATAATATTAAAATGATTAACTGTACTTACATTCATTAGGTTAAGGTGCTGTAACAGAGACTTCAGAATATAGTGATACAAACAGTATTGAAGTTTTTCTCTCACCTATAATAGTCCAAAGATAGGCAGGCAATCTACAGTGGATAAGTAACTACTTTTTAGGTCATTCAGGGTTCCAGGATCCTTCTGTTTGCTTATCCATTCCTTAGGATATTGTCCTCATTCTCGTGCTTAAAGCTGGGTTTCCTCACAACTGCATTCTAGAAAAAGAGATTAACAACTTCCTTTAAGAATATGGCACAGATTTATACACAAAACTTTGCTCGTATTCCATTGACCAGAACTTTAGTCATGTGGCCATTCCTGATTTTAAAGGAGCCTGAGAAATTTAGTCTGTAGTTGGCAACCCTGCTTCTGACAAAGAGGAGTGGTAGAGGTGTTCTATTACTAAAAGAAATAAGCATAATGAGTATTGGAGGACAGTGACATTCTGCCACTGCAGAGCTTGGGGTCCCAAGACCACCCTCAGTTCTGACATGAACTGCAAGTCCCCAAGAACACCCTCAAGTTCAATCATTCACTGGAAAGGCTCACAGAACTCCTAAAAGTTCTTGTACTTATGGCTGGATTTATTACAGTGAAAAGATACAGATTAAAATCAGCCAAAGGAAGAGGCGCATGGGGCACATGGAAGAATTCCACATGTGGAACTTGAAGTTATCTTCCCCCAATGAAGTCATGGATGGTGCTAACTTCTGGCACTGATATATGACAGTACTCATGGACTATTGTCAAGCAGGGAAGCTCACCTAAGCCTTGCTGTCCAGAGTTTGTATTGGGGCTTGGTCACTTAGATATCAGACTGCTAGCATCGTTGGTTGACCTTTAGTCTCCAGCCCTTCAGAGGGCTGATGATATATGGCACAAAACCCCACAAGAAATCACATTGTTAGACTGTCTGGAGTGGCTCAAAGCCCCCAGGTAAACAAAGACATTTAACAGACAGGAAATTCCAAGGCCTTAAGGATTACTTCCCAGGAACCCAGGGCAAAGACAAAACCTTTCTTTGGATAAGGTGAATTCTTTATTACACAGCCACATATGTCGATAGGCACATCTTATTTTTGGAAAGTGTAGAAAAAGTTGCATAATACATAGGCTTTTGTTAAAAGCTTTTTTTTTTTTTTTAATGGATAGGTGTATAGAATCAAATGCATTTTAAAACTACAAATTAGTCAGGTCTAACTCTATCCACATGTGAAAGAACTAGTATCTGACTGATTTTGACTTGCTTAAGTCTGAGAACAGTTAGCAGCAAAGTTGGTGCTGTTTCTGGGGTCTCTTCTCATGAACATGGACTGAGCGGGATGTAGATGGAGCTTATTTGTAGGGCCTATTTTCTTCTTAGTCCTTCTGTTACAAATATGGCTGCTACTATGTCTGACCTAGACAGGTCCTGGATTCCCTAGTGAAGCAGCATCTGTTTTGTTGAATTGGATTAGTCTAATTCAGTTCAATAGGAGTGTTCTTACTTACTTTTTCAACAGTTGATATTGATACCATTGTTATTTTTTCCATTGAAGATTTGGGAACATAGTTTTGCAAAAGATAAGGATGAATTTGAACGATGAACCAGCAGTGCAGCCTTAGGGAACATTTTAGCTTCTGTACCCCTGGAAGGCAACTGTGTGCAAAATAAATAGTGCTTGGCCTACCTACTCTGTAGATGCACAGTTGATATTGATACCATTGTTATTTTTTCCATTGAAGATTTGGGAACATAGTTTTGCAAAGGATAAGGATGAATTTGAACGATGAACCAGCAGTGCAGCCTTAGGGAACATTTTAGCTTCTCTACCCCTGGAAGGCAACTGTGTGCAAAATAAATAGTGCTTGGCCTACCTACTCTGTAGATGCATTTTTAAAAAAATGGTAGATATTAAGGGACCTTTGAAAAATAAAAGCATTATGGAAATGTAAGATATTATTACTGGTGTGTTCAAATGTGAAGAATTTAAGTGTAAATTTAAGGAATTAAAAGTGAAAATTTTTAAGGAAAAAAGTGAAAATTTAAGGAATACTGAATGGAAGGAAATAAAAAGTGTCAGTCAATAGGTGAATTTTTTAGGTGGTGGGAATATGGATAATATCCCCCTCCCCCTTTCTGTTTTCTTTATTTTCCAATTTTCTACAATAAACGTGTCGCTTTTATAAATAGAGCAAGAAAATTTGTTTTTGAAAAGGAACACCTAGGAAGACTGAATACTTAGCAGCATGACAAAGGACTCAATTCAGCAATGGAGGGATAATAGAGAATGTCCCACGAAAGATAGAAAGACCAGATTCACCTCAAGAAAAGGCCTATGTACCAAAACCTGTAAGTTTTTCTTTGGTGAGTGCTGTATGCCAGTTTTATTTGGTAGATTAAAGTTCTTTGAGTTCTGTGTTTATTTGGTGTTGATCAAGATGGTCTCTCATTCATTACAGAAAAATGTTTCAATATACCAAAGGTGAAAAACCATGTAAAAAAGCGTTCTCTTGGGTTAGGAATAAAGTCTGATTGAAATATCTCGGACTTTTAGTTTGTATATTTTTTAAAGCTATCTTAGATACGTGAAGTACACACAGAACTTTTCATAGAATGTAAGCTGTCAGCTTGGTTTAGAATCCGTAAAAGCAAGTGTATGCTAAAGACCAGAGCCAGTAGTTGTGCTTCTGTGGAAATTGTTGTAAGGGCGAGATGCCCTTTACCTAGGTGCCTGTTTTTCATTTTTGTTTTAAGTAGCTTGGTGAGAGTCCCTTCAAAGTTAAAACCTGACTGTAGTGTGTGGGGGATGGGACTGGAAGAATGCTCTACTTCTCTGGGTTATGAAATTCAAGAATCTCTGTAGTGCCCTTGTAACTTCAGCAATCTGAGAATTATATAGCCTTAGACAATGATGTTCTCTGTGGTTGAGTCAAAATAAAATCTTAAAACAGCTGTATTTTTGTATTTCAATATTACATTAAAAGGTATTTATCTGGTGTTAAAGCCTTTACCATTTAAGGACAAAATAAAAGCACATCTGAGGATGCGTTTTCAAACTTTATTAGTACCTGTGTGCTAGCACCTCATTTACTTAGTCATTCATAAGGGCAATATCTGGTCCTTGTAAATTACTTTTTTTTTGGTGTCTGGCTC
>NW_007727521.1:610207-620550 GCF_000696425.1 Galeopterus variegatus
TAGTCATTCATAAGGGCAATATCTGGTCCTTGTAAATTACTTTTTTTTTGGTGTCTGGCTCGTGAGGATCTGAACCCTTGACCTACCTTGTAAATTATTTCTGTATACAGCCTCCCAGAGCCCCCAATTCCAAGGGTGAAAAAAGTCTCAGATACTGCTGTACACGTTTCTTGGAGAAGTGCCCTTTTTCTCAGCTTTATATTCCAGCTGAGCATCCCAGTTACTACCCCCTGTTCCCTGTTGCTTGCCAGTCTCTGTAATCTCAGCTGCCAGAAGTCTCTATTTCCAGCTTCAGAAGTCCTTTTTAAAAAACAAACAAAAAAAAAACTTCTTTGCTCCTTTAAAAACATTTTAAAAGAAATTTAAATTGGGGTAAAATATATATGAGGATCTGAACCCTTGACCTACCTTGTAAATTATTTCTGTATACAGCCTCCCACAGCCCCCAATTCCAAGGGTGAAAAAAGTCTCAGATACTGCTGTACACGTTTCTTGGAGAAGTGCCCTTTTTCTCAGCTTTATATTCCAGCTGAGCATCCCAGTTACTACCCCCTGTTCCCTGTTGCTTGCCAGTCTCTGTAATCTCAGCTGCCAGAAGTCTCTATTTCCAGCTTCAGAAGTCCTTTTTAAAAAACAAACAAACAAAAAACTTCTTTGCTCCTTTAAAAACATTTTAAAAGAAATTTAAATTGGGGTAAAATATATATAACTCAAAAACTGACCATTTCAACCATTTTTAAGTTCACAGCTCTGTGGGATTAAGTATATTCACATTGTTGTGCAGCCATCACCACCATCCATCTCCAGAACTCTTTCACCTTGCCTGAGACTCTACCAATTAAACGATCATCTCCCTCAACACCATTTTACTTTCTGTCCCTGTGGATTTAACTACTCAGTATATTATATGAGTGGGATCATACAGTTTTTGTCTTTTTGTGAATGGCTTCACTTAACATAATGGCTTCGAGATTCATTCATGTTGTAGCACATGTTGGAATTTCCTTCCTTTTTACATATGAACAATGTTTTATTGTATGTATACAGCACATTTTGTATATCCTTTTATCTGTCAATGCATGGGTTATTTCCACCTTTTGGCTATTGTGAATAATGCTGCTCTGAACATGGGTGCACAGACATACTTGTTTGTGACCCTGCTTTCAATTCTTTTGGGTATATACCCAGAAGTGGAATGGCTGAATCATACAGTAATTGTATTTCTAATTTTTTGAATAACTGCCCTACTGTTTTCCATAGCAGCTGCACCATTTTATATTTCCACCAACAATACACAAGGGGTCCGATTTCTTCCCATCCTTGCCAGCACTTGCTTTTTTTTTTTTTTCTGTTTTCTTTGTGGTAGTCCTTGTTGGGTGTGAGGTAGTAACTCATTGTGGTTTCAGTTTGCATATCCATAATGATTAGTGATGTTGAGAATCTTTTCATGTGCATATTGGCCATTTGTATGTCTTTAGAGAAATGTCTATTCAAACCGTTTGCCCACTTTTTAATCAGGCTATTTGTGTTTTTATTGTTAAACATGTAGGAATTTTTTATATATTCTGTATATTAACAACCCCTCATCAGATACATGATTTGCAGATGTTCTCTCCCATCTTGTAGGTGGCCTTTTCACTCTGCTGATTGTACAGAAGTTTTAAATTTTGAGGTAGTTCAGTTTATCTGTTTTTTCTTTTGTTTATGCTTTTGGTGTTATGTCAAAAAGACCATTGCCAAATCCAATGCTGTGAAGCTTTTACCGATGTTGTCTTCTAAGAGTTTTATAGTTTTAGCTCTTTAGGTCTTTGATACATTTTGAGTAAATTTTTTATGTTGTGTAAGGTAAGGGTCCAACTTCTTTTGCGTGCGAATCCAGTTTTCCTAGCACAATTTGTTGAAAAGATTGTCCTTTCTGCATTGAGTGGTCATGGAGGAATCTCTTAATACAGAAGTTCCTGGGATGTATTATACCTTTAAGCCAGTTTCTTAGTTGTCAGTAAGCAGAGAATTGACAGCTAACAAAAAAGAGGCCCCAAAGACAAAAAGGTGTTAAGTAGAGGTAGGGGAGGAAGCCAAAGGCAAATTTATTTTATTTCAACCTTGCCTAGAGATGCGGTGGCCACAGGCTGCTTTCTTTGCACTTGTGTCCCTTTTATGAATTACGTTATACTACTGTAATTGCACATTAATTAATTCATTGCATATTTATTTGTACATTCTTGTTTCATTCAGTAAATATTTCTTAAATAACTACTAAATGAAGGTCAGATAAACCCATGCATCTACAGAAGACTAACTACAGTAATGAGATTAAAAGCCATTCAGTCAGTTTCATTACTTAATAGTCAATAAACTTTATACTTACAAGTATGTAACCAACAGATTAACACTGATGAATATATATTTGAGCCTTTTGTGTATATGTAGTTTGAGTTTTGCTGTTGTGTGATGAACTGTTTAAAACCTTATAATGTTAGTAATATTTTAGTAAATAGATGAAATACCACTTTTGCATGAAAATGATAGCTTTTGGTGATGAATATCATTCTCTGGGTAAATATCAAAATCCACCAATAACCGTGGTGAAGAAGGCAGAATGAAGTTCTTTCTGGAGAGATTTGACCAGCCTCTTAAAATGCACATTGGATGTCCAGTGAACTGATAGCAGTGTGCTTCAGCAAAAGGTGAACTAAAGTTAGGAAGAAAGCATGCATTAGTAATCTTATTATATTTTTAAATAAGCAGGTCCTTAATGAGACACTCTATCAAACCATCCCTGTTAAGAGAATAGGGAGAGTCAGGAGGTCTTTTGCGTTGCAGGCATTCAGGATCCCTGGGCTCCTTATAAACACAGCTGTTCTCCCATGTGCCTTACTTAAACTTGCCTCACCTGGCTAATATTGCACGTTGACACTGGGGGCTGGGCATAGCTGCACTGACAGCCTCTATTTTGATTGGTCTTTATAATTTCATTACTTGAGTTTTAACTTGTTGTTTTACGTTATAGGAGAGTTTTAGCTTGTGAACCTTTCAAGGATTGGGACATTGCCAGCCCCTTTTGTAGAGTCCCATATATGGAAACAGAAAAGAGCCAGGAAGTCTTTAGGCTTAGTTTTTAGTGCATTAGTTTTAGTTATCAGTCTTTTTCAATGTGTTGAGCTTTTTCTCCTAGAACAATCTTATTCAGAACCCAAAACTAAAACTTTTAATAAAAGTAGGGCTGCTAAAGTTGAAGTGGGTTTAGAGAGTGGAACCTTACTTGCTTACTTTTTTTTAATCCCCAACTCTCTTTCTTCCCTGCCACATCCACCCTATATCCAGTTATGGTCCCACAGGGATTCTACTGAATGCAGATCAGTTAAGCTTCCTTGTTTTATGGGTCAAGAGGTATCAGGCCTAGTGCTCTTGGACTTACCTCAAATCATATAGCTAGGCAGTCCTAAGACTGGGATTTGAGCCCAGACCTCATGTCACTAAATTTACTGCTCTTTTCATTATGTTCTAAACCAAGCTTAGCTTATTTAAAATAACCAATATCGTTGCATACTTTATAGTTTTCAAAGGGTTTTCACATATGTGGTCTCATTTGATATTCACTCTGAACTGTCAAGATAGATTACTGAAATAATAGCTGATGTTTATTGAGACCATACCCTAAATGCTAGGGATAAGGGTACTTTTGTATACATTAATTCACTCTTTATCCATTTTTCAAACTAATTTTTTGAAACCCAGTCGTTGGCTTCTCCATTGATGTTGCTGGATAAGGAGAAATTTGTAGGTTATTTTAGTGCATTGCAGTTTCAGAAACCTTTATTACTTTCCTCAAGATCATCAAGCAGTGTGGAATTAGATTTGGAACTCAGTCTGCAAGAGTTTCCTCTGAAAATGGGAAGGTGAAATTTATTTACTAGTCTACCTTGATAATTGGATGGCTTGTCAATACAGGGCAGTCTCTTAGTGAGTAGGTTTAGTCAAGAGGATGCATTGTAATTCTGGAGGTTGCTTGGAACAGAGAGGATGAAAACAGAAGGAGTGTGTTATTTCTGAGAGATTTCTGTCAGGTAGTGGTATCCTGATTCATTGCCTTCCTCCATTCTAGGGAAAATCCTATTTGAAGAAACAAATCAGTCTTCTAGCATGGAGAACTTTACCCTGGATGACTACAGAGGCATTGGCAGAGCCTCTTTCTTTTTCGAAGATCCTTACTGGTTAGCAGAAACATATGCCTTTTCTTCATGACATACCAGTTTCCAAAAATAGGGTTTTATGTTTGCTACTTCCTGATTTCACACTACAAAAGAAGCACTGTAGTCTTATAAGTAACCCTGTAAATGACTTATAATTAATTCCACCTGTTGTGTGGTTATCAAAGTGTGCATCACTTGCTAATCTTGTCTGTGTACCACTTTTTGTGGAGGAGGTGTCTGTCATAGCGCTGTCGCTTTATTTATTTATTTATTTTGGTGGCTGGCCAGTACAGGGCTCTGAACCCTTGACCTTGATGTTATCAACACCACGCTTTAACTGATGTCTATTTAAACAGCATGCAATTCAATTGTGAATCTTGGAAGATGTTTTAAACTAAGAGAAATAACAGGTAGATAAGATTAAACTAAATATGCAGGGTACTATTTCAAATATTGATAGAAGCACATGCTATATTTGGAACTTAATACTATTGCTGCCATGCTTTATAACTTACATATAAGTTTATTCTCCTTATTCAATAAGTATTTACTGACTGCATATAATATACAAAATTAATGGCAGTTTTATACAAAAGTACTTCAAAAAGTTTATGGAAAGATTTATATTTTCTTTTAATTCTTTTTTTCCACAGGTTTTTTGAAGTACCCTCATATATAGCATATTCTTAATATTTTCATTTTATAATACTTTGGGTATCAGAAAGGAGATAATGCATGTGGGTCTAACGAAAATATGTGAAGTAGGAACAGTACATATCAACAGAAGTATTGATAAACGTATGCGTTTTTTGCTTCCTGTCACCAGAGTCTCTCCTTTATTTGGTCTCATAATTGAGGTTGTCAGGTAGCTTTGCTGCATGCTGGGTTGGTCTGCCAGCATTAGTGCTGCATCATGAAGTTTGCTTTATATTCCAGGGCTTCCTCCCATCCCCCACCCCTCCCCATGCATTCTTCTCAACATTTTTCCCTTAAGTTTATTTGTAGAGCTAGTATGTCCTTGACTGGTGCTCATTTCTTTTTAGATTGAAAAATTTTAGACCTCAGACAAAAATGCCTATTTCATTTGTCTGAGTAGTGCCTAGTATATGGTATGGTGCTAATACACAGTAGTGTTCCGTTAGCTTTTATCCATAGGTAGTTTAAGAAGTGTGATATCCCTTATACACAGGTGCTAAATTATTTCTTAGATGCCACAATTATCTATTCTATGAAATGTAACCTCTACAGCTATGTACAGAACTGTCTGGCATCTATTGTGTGACAGAAGAGTTATTCAATTGATGTCATCTAATAGTGACAGGGCTGATAAATTGCCACTCCTAGTATTAAGCAAAGATCAGAGTTACAGTTAGGTTTTTTCCCCCTAGCCACACTGTCAGAGGCCGTTTTGGTCTACCCATAGACGTACAGAACTGTCTGGCATCTATTGTGTGACAAAAGAGTTATTCAATTGATGTCATCTAATAGTGACAGGGCTGATAAATTGCCACTCCTAGTATTAAGCAAAGATCAGATTTACAGTTAGGTTTTTTCCCCCTAGCCACACTGTCAGAGGCCGTTTTGGTCTACCCATAGACTAAATGAATTTGGTAGAACAAGTTGCCTTAAATCTTTTCTGGATAGGTAAAGGTGGTCTGTATAAATAAATAAATAAAACAAATGTAGAACATTAAAATTGTTAAATAATAAAAAATATTCTAAAATTGAAGTACATTGCTAAAGTATATGGATACAGTAGTTTTAACTTTTTTACGTTTAGTTGCTGAAAATAGTCCTTTAGAGTGTCTTATATGGAGCACCAAAACGAGTTCTAATAGTTAACTACCCAAACCTCAAGTTACTATTGAGACCCAGAGAGATGGGGATTTACCAGAGGCCAGGAAAGCCTGTTAGTGGCAGAGCCTGGACTGGAACCATTTCCTTTTACCCCAGTCTTTTATTCATAGTCTTTTGATTCACTTATACTATATATTATGCCACAAACAATAACAGGTCTGTTATCATTTTTGTAGTTTCATTCAGTCAGTATTTTACATTGGTTTATCCAAATATTTAGTATTTTTCTTGATCCATTTTTTTCCTGCATTTTTGACCTTGCATCTAAGAATTTTCCTTCCATCTGAGGAATATTCATTTAGGGTTTTCTTTAATGCAGGTTTTCTGGGGGCGTTAACTTCTGTTTTAATTTGCCTGAAAATGCCTGTATTTAATCTTTCTTGACTGAAATTTTTTCTGGGTATAGAATTCTAAATTAGTTATGTTCTTTCAGCACTGTCTTCTGGTTCCTATTGTGTCTGTTGAAACGACAGCCGTGTTTCTAATTGCTGCACCTTTGAGTATTTTGAATGGAGTCACTCTTCTCCCACCCATCATAACTTTTGACATTTTTTTTTTTTGTCTTAGGTTTTCTGTAATTTTACTATTATATGTCTTGGTTGTTGATTTCTATTGCTTCTTGCTTGAGACTCATTGGACTTCTTGAATTTGTGGTTTGGTCTTAGTTTTAGATTGTTTTAGCCATTATTTCTTCAAATGTAATTTCTGTTTTTCTCCTTTTTTCCAAATTTATTTGTTAGGCCTTCTCAAGTATGCTCTGTATCTTTCCCTCCTTTTCATATTCTCAATCTTTCCATACCACTGTGCTTTTTCTGGATGTTTTCTTCTGACTTATTTTCNTGCTAAATTATTTCTTAGATGCCACAATTATCTATTCTATGAAATGTAACCTCTACAGCTATATACAGAACTGTCTGGCATCTATTGTGTGACAGAAGAGTTATTCAATTGATGTCATCTAATAGTGACAGGGCTGATAAATTGCCACTCCTAGTATTAAGCAAAGATCAGAGTTACAGTTAGGTTTTTTCCCCCTAGCCACACTGTCAGAGGCCGTTTTGGTCTACCCATAGACTAAATGAATTTGGTAGAACAAGTTGCCTTAAATCTTTTCTGGATAGGTAAAGGTGGTCTGTATAAATAAATAAATAAAACAAATGTAGAACATTAAAATTGTTAAATAATAAAAAATATTCTAAAATTGAAGTACATTGCTAAAGTATATGGATACAGTAGTTTTAACTTTTTTACGTTTAGTTGCTGAAAATAGTCCTTTAGAGTGTCTTATATGGAGCACCAAAACGAGTTCTAATAGTTAACTACCCAAACCTCAAGTTACTATTGAGACCCAGAGAGATGGGGATTTACCAGAGGCCAGGAAAGCCTGTTAGTGGCAGAGCCTGGACTGGAACCATTTCCTTTTACCCCAGTCTTTTATTCATAGTCTTTTGATTCACTTATACTATATATTATGCCACAAACAATAACAGGTCTGTTATCATTTTTGTAGTTTCATTCAGTCAGTATTTTACATTGGTTTATCCAAATATTTAGTATTTTTCTTGATCCATTTTTTTCCTGCATTTTTGACCTTGCATCTAAGAATTTTCCTTCCATCTGAGGAATATTCATTTAGGGTTTTCTTTAATGCAGGTTTTCTGGGGGCGTTAACTTCTGTTTTAATTTGCCTGAAAATGCCTGTATTTAATCTTTCTTGACTGAAATTTTTTCTGGGTATAGAATTCTAAATTAGTTATGTTCTTTCAGCACTGTCTTCTGGTTCCTATTGTGTCTGTTGAAACGACAGCCGTGTTTCTAATTGCTGCACCTTTGAGTATTTTGAATGGAGTCACTCTTCTCCCACCCATCATAACTTTTGACATTTTTTTTTTTTGTCTTAGGTTTTCTGTAATTTTACTATTATATGTCTTGGTTGTTGATTTCTATTGCTTCTTGCTTGAGACTCATTGGACTTCTTGAATTTGTGGTTTGGTCTTAGTTTTAGATTGTTTTAGCCATTATTTCTTCAAATGTAATTTCTGTTTTTCTCCTTTTTTCCAAATTTATTTGTTAGGCCTTCTCAAGTATGCTCTGTATCTTTCCCTCCTTTTCATATTCTCAATCTTTCCATACCACTGTGCTTTTTCTGGATGTTTTCTTCTGACTTATTTTCAAATAATCTTTATAGCTGTTATCCATCTGTTAAGTTCTTAGTTTTTAGTATTGCATCTTTTAATTCTCATTTCTTATATTTTCCGGTTCTTTACAGATATTCTGAAACTTGTCTTTTATCTCCTTGGACAAGTAAGCATAGTTAAAGTCTATGTTAAGTTCAATATCTGCAATCTCTGTAGGTCTGTTTATTTTGTTCTGTTGGTTCTCACTCATGTAATCATCTTTGTGTGCCTGGTTTATTTTTATTGGTGTGCCAGACATTATATTTGTAAAATTGTTTGTAGAAATATATGAGGTTTAGGATGTTGATATCCTCCATATAGAATTTGCATTTGTTTCTGCCAGGTGTCTTGGGGTGCTGGCAGTCCAAGACCACCTAAATTTACTTTCAGAGATTGAAATAATGTAAGGCAGAATTTAGTTTGTGCAAAATTTGATCTGTCTACATCCAGTTTATTCTTACTCTCTTAAGAGTAAGTCCTAATCCCAAGTTTGGAGATCTGTATCCTGGAAGACCCTTGGAATCCTAATTTTTATTCCCCGAGCACTGTGTGTTTGTCTAAAACATCTCCCAGTTTCTCAGCTACTCTTCTAGAATTGCCAAATTCCCTCAGAGGTAAAAGCAATCCCAGTTTGGGGAGGTGAGATGGCAGAGCTACTCTGTATATTTTTTGTCTTCTGAATCTTGGCCAATAATTTTTCACTAGTTGTTGGGCCTTCTGTATTTGAGGCATTTTTTTAAAAAACCATGTTTTGTCCAGCTTTTCTCTTCCTCAGCAAGAGGGTTGACCTGAATTACCTAGTTTACTGTTTTTTAAGGGATTTTCTCAAAAGCGGAATTTAGAATTTATAGAATTAAAAATGGTTCTGTTTCATTTCCTCTTTTCTTGGTTTTCTTATTGAGTTCTGGATCAGTAGGAGTTTGGTGTTCTGTCAAGTTAATGGAGATGATGAAATTACCATTTTCAGTCCTTCATTCTTTCCTTTTAATTTTCAAAGCTGTAAACATTTGTCTGGGATAGTTTTGTGACTTTGGAATGAATGAAACAACTTTTTAATACCGTTTTGTTGTTGTTTGTTTTTGCGTTTATTCCACCTTTTTTTGTGCTCGTCTACCGCTCAATAAACCATCTGTAAGGATTTCTATATTGGCCTTTTGCAGTAGGTACGAAATAGGTCTGAAATAAATGGGGCTCTTAAATAAATTATTGGGCAAATGAATTAAACTTTTAAAATATATTTTATTCTTTCATTTACTTTCATAGGCAGTTTAATAGTTGCATTTAATTGTCATGTGTGTGTTATCCTTAGTGTAAAATTTGCCAGAACTCCCAAACTCTTATACTGTGAGAGCAGGTGTGTGGATTCAGAGTTTTTATGAAGTCAAGAACTGTGTGTATGTTAACACATTTCCTAGGCTACTTTAAGATAAGGGGTGAGTCTTTAGTGACTGGACAAAGAGAGGTAATATTTAACAGAAAATATCGCAGTTCTGGGACTTGATAATGAGCATATTGAGTTTCCATGACCCTGCCTTTATTAAACTTTGCTTCCTGTTCTCAGCACTTTGCACATGTCCCTAAAGCATTTATATTATCTTGACACTTTCCTTAAGAGGAACATAACTCTTTCAGAATATTTCTACATATATTTTAGGTATTTTTTAATTGTGGACTATAAAAATTCATAAATAAATTCGGCAAAGAGAAACTAAATCCCACAGTATACCAAGAACAAAAATAATTGAAAGAAAATGTCTGCTAATGTACGTGTCTGTATAAAGTGTCATGTTTTAAGGTGTTGTTAAGTAAAGGATTCCCAAAATCAGATCAAAGTTGATATGATTTGGATAATGTATAAGGTTTAATATGATAACCATTTGATATAAACCTACTAAGTTACTAGAAGAAAAATATCTAAATAGAGTTTATATTAATTTTGTAAAGGATAATGTAGTTATTTGGAACAGAAGAATTTGATTTAACAAAGGGTTTCATTTAGTGTCTACTTTGTTTTTTTTTTCCTTTTTGTCTTTTTTCGTGTCTGGCAACGGATCACAACCCTCAGTGTCGCACCCGCACCGGACCGGGACCGGCAACAGGATCGCAACCCTCGGTG
>NW_007727521.1:621344-631055 GCF_000696425.1 Galeopterus variegatus
CGGTCTGCATGTGGGATCCGAACCCTCGGCGGGAGCGCCGCCACACTCCCAAGCGGCGCACTGCAGCAGCGCGCCACTGGGCCGGCCCCATTTAGTGCCTACTTTGACTTATGAATTATTTTACTGTATATTGCTGGATACTAAGCCAGCTCATACTCGAAATGAGCCATTGTTTGGTCATCTTGGCAGTTTTATGGTACGGTTGGTTAAGTGTTGCCTTAAAGAGAATGCCAGATTTACTAGTTTGTTACTACTGTTGATCCTTCTGCATCGCGTCTCCTATGATGTATTGTTTCAATTGACTTCTTTTAGGGATTTTTGCAGAATAGGTGAATTATACTATGAGTGCACTCTTAAGTGTCCACTATTAATAGCAAAGACAGTCTAAGAGACATATTATAGGGCAGTTCATGAAGGGAAATGTTTTGTTAGATAGTTACACTAATTAATGGTAACAAGTAAGTGTGGCCATGTTAGTTGTATTTGGTGATGTTTTTTGTAAGTGGGTGTTAGGATTGGTGCTCGGGAATATATAAATTTTTTTTTTCTATTGAAATTTAAAGTAGTTATACGATACTTACCTGTGGGGAGGGTATTTTAGGAACAAATTTCACTTATAAAGCAAAAGATTGACACACTTTGGAAAAAGTTTACTTCGTATTATACTTTTAACTTTCATTAATTGAACATTTGAATTTAAGTTCTCATTTTTCTTGAAATCGAAATAAAATACCAATTAGGAATATATTATGTTATAAGATTGACATTTGTTTTTTCCCCCTAATACAGAAGCTCCACCATGAGACGAGGTGGATGGCGGAAACGAGCTGAAAATGATGGCTGGGAAGATTGGGTGTGTTTTTAAAGAATAAAACTAATTATATTGAACTGTCTAGGTATTTTTCATTCACGTTTTAGTTTGTAATGTGGTTTAAGGCATTTTATAAATTATAAATCACTGTAGACACCAGCTCTGAGTTTTCACAACGTATTGAAAATAATGTTATAAACTTAACCTCTAAACTTTCTTTACTCAGAAATTTTATCCTAAGGTAATAAGTATATGAGTACACAAAAAATTACTTATAATGATTTTATAGTAGCATTGTTAATAATACTGAAAAACAGGAAAACACATAAATATCCAACAGTAGGAGATTGGTCAAATAAATTATCTTTATATTGTGGAACACTGTGCAGTCATTATTTAGCTTTATATTTCTTAACCTAGAAAGACAACCTTGAATAAAATGGGGTATTATAAAGGAATATTTTATATGATCCTATTTTTATAAAACCTTTATGCTCCTGAGACATAGAAATAAGCTTTGAAAATAACACCCCAAAATGTTAATGAATGGGATCATGCCAATTTTATTTCTTTATACTTCCTATATTTTCTGGGGGGAGAAAACATTTTATAGTGGGTATGTCACATTTTAATAATCAACATAAACATGAAGTCATTTCTATTTTGCGAAAAAGTATGTACCACTTCTAGCTACTTACAGCTTTAATGTAAAGACCTAATCATTCAAGTCAGTCAAGTTTAATTACTTAAAGGTTCAGGAAAAGTAGAGCTGCATTCATAGATTTGTCAGAGTGTTTAACAATAAAAAATTTTTTTTATATTCTTTTGATGTTGGTGTTATCTAATAAAAGTTAGTACAGCTGTCAAATAGATTTATCAGATTCAGAATTTAGCCACTGAATCATTCAGTCTTTTCTTATCCGCATACGTGGAGGACTATACTGATTTGTTGAATTGCTTCATTTTACCTGAAAGTAATTCATTTTAAGCTCCCAGTGTCTAGGAGATAGAAGGAGTCAGTCTAAAATAGGATCTTAGGCCACTTGTCAAATTTCTGATTGTTTTAAACTTTAGTATAACTTGTTCAATTATGTACTAAAGAACAGTATTTTGTGTTATCAAAACTATTATTATTGACTTACCTTTTCCCTCTTTAAAAGTAACTTTTATCATTATAATAATGTAGTAAAATCACTAAAAATTGAGTTGACAAAGGGAAAAGTCTTCCTTGACCTACCTGTTTTATTGCCTTGCTTTGTGGTTAGGGAGGTCATCATTATACCTTGGTCACTAGCATAGAATAGGGTCCTTTAATTAATTTTAAAAAAAAATACAAATTTCTTTTTAAAAAGGGGGAGAGGAAGAAAATGTAACTTTTGTGATTGTTTATTTTTTCTTTAATTCTAGGGTGGGTATATGGCTGCCAAGGTCCAGAAATTGGAGGAACAGTTTCGATCAGATGCTGCTATGCAGAAGGATGGAACTTCATCTACAATTTTTAGTGGAGTTGCCATCTATGTTAATGGATATACAGGTTGAGTACTTTTTACTTTTTAGGTTCCTGATTTGGGCATGTATTTTTATTAGGACTGAAAATGATTTGTTTTAAAATTCTGTTTTTGATCATCATACATATTAAGATGATTTTTAAATGATAAAAATAAAATTCTCTGCTTACCCCTTCTTCACTTTTTTTTCTTCAGTAGAGTACTGCACTATGAGTGCCCTTCAAAGTGTTAATGGGAAGATTCGTATTTTTTTTTTTTTTTTTTTTTTTTTTTTAAAGATGACCGGTAAGGGGATCATGACCCTTGACTTGGTGTCATTGCACCACACTCAGCCAGTGAGCGAACCGGCCATCCCTATATGGAATCCGAACCCGTGGCCTTGGTATTATCAGCACCGCACTCTCCCGAGTGAGCCACGGGGCCAGCCCCCTGCCATTGTCTTTTTTATTTTAATTTTTATCAACATACATATTTTTAAAAGTCAAATTAGATTTAAAATGATTTACAGTGGTCATCTTGCTTAAACAGCTGATTGGGAGCTCATTCACTGTAGGGGAATCTGGTAGAGCCATTTCATTCGTAAGTCTTCAACTGTAAGTATGCATATGGGTGTGTGTGTGTGTGTGTGAAGCACAATTTTACTTGTATAGTACAGTGAGTACAGTATCTGTAAAGTATAGAGAAGTCTTTCTTTGTGAGAAGGGGAAGAAATCTGGGAATTCTAATTTGCTTCTTACGCAGTTTTAACCATGAACTTCCTAATTGTAAAACTTATCCACACATCCACTTTTGGAGGTAACCAGCACCTCTGTTTCATGAGTTTCCCTTGGTTTTATTGGCACCAGGCAGCCTCTTTCTAGGCTAGCTTAGATTTTATCTTTCTCTGATCTGCAAAGTCATCCAGCACTTGTTTTTTGGTTATCAGATTTTACTCCTATAAGTTTTCTCTTCATTCTCTTGGGGATTCTTTCCTTATTATCATTTTAGTGTATTTTTTGAAGTGAATTGGCTGTAAGTATTTGTGCCAATCTGTTCTATTTTCCCCTTTCCACTTCTCAACTGGTTGATGCCTGCTTATCCTTAAGATCTTTGTTTACACATCACTTCCCCTTGATTGTCTGATTGTCTTCATACTGGTTTAGGTGACTTCTCATGCTCCTGAAGCTATGACTCCTTATATATATCTGCATCTTAGCATCCTTAGACCTTACTGTAGTTGCCTGTTTACTAGACAAGAGCAGGAGCTGCATTTTCTCCACTGTTGTATCCTGGATACCTCTACAATGACTGGACATGACCATTCAGGAAATATCTGTTGTATTAAAGTTAAGTACTAATTAATTGATACATTTACCTGGTTTAGTGAGCGTAGAACATGTTGATTGTAATTCAAGAGTTTTATTAGGCATCATTGACAATGAATTTAATCTAAGAATATTATTTGAAAGTGAATTCTGGTGCAACTTTGGGAAGTTCACGTGCAGAAAGCTTGTAACTTCTTTACTTAGGTATTTAGGCAAATTCAAGCTCCTTGGACTTTCCTGAGATTAAAAATGTTAATAAAAACAAATAAGCATTGCTTGTTATATTAGCCAGTTATGGAAGTCCCCAATTCATGAAGGTACCCTTATTCTTTTGAATATTGCAGTAATCACTTTCTTGGTTGAGAATCTGGAATTCTAATTCTACTTTTATCACAAATGTTTGTGTGACTTTAAGATATTTTCTATTTGGACCCACTGTTAATCTCTATCCTTTCGATTAAGATAGGGATAATAATATTAATTTTTGCTCTTGTTAGGATTATAATTCTATAAATAAAGTTCTGTTTTGAATTTCATAGTGACATGCAAATTGTGGTGATATAAAATAACTAGTTTTAGAAAAGTTTTTAGTTTTAGTGACTACTTTGCAACTTCATAGATAAAATGGAATTAACAACATCTGTAGTGAATGAGCAAAGTACTGCTTCAGATGCAGTAAGACAAGTAGAGGATGCTGTTTTGTTGTTGATTCTTAACCATGCTCCCCACAGACTTTAACTAATATTCCAAGATTTTTATTCCTTTAAAGCTCCTGATTCTCCCATCTGAGCCTCTTTCATAGCTCCTATCTCTCCCAACCTAGTTAGCATTGAATGTGAGCTTAGAAGATCCTTCATCTCTTGGGTTCTTTGCCTTGGTCAGTCCATTCTTTTTCTTTTTCTTCCCCAAAAGTGTCTTTTCCTTGTTAAGGTTAACTTTTGCCTTTCATCCCTTTTTTTTTTTTGTCCTTTTTGAGACCGTCCGCACCGCCCAGTGAGCGCTGTGAGCACAACCGGTCATCCCTATATAGGATCCAAACCCACGGCGGGAGCGCTCTCCCAAGTGCGCCACGGGCTCGGCCCTCATCCCATTTTTTTAATAAAACTTTTTTTTTTTTTGAGATAACTGTAGATGCACATGGAGTTGTAAGAAATAAATACAGAGAGATACCATAAATCCTTTATGCAGTTTCTTCCAGTCGAACCTCTTATAGACTAGAACACAATATCATAACCAGGAAACTGACATTGATACAGTTAAGATATGTAACATTTCCATATCACGAGGATCCTTCATCTTGCCCTTTTGTAGCCACTGATCTCAGCCTCTCCTTAACCCTTTCTGATCTCAACCTCTCTTTAACCCCTGGCAACCACTAAACTGGTCTCCATTTCTATGATTTTGTCATTTCAAGAATGTTATATAAATAGCACATACAGTTTGTAACCTTTTGGGATTGACTTTTTTTACTCAGTGTAATTCTCTGAAGATTTATCAAAGTTGTTGTATGTATCAATAGTTTTTTCTTTTTATTGCTGAGTTGTATTCCTTAGGATGTGTGTACCACAGTCTGTTAACCATATACCCATTAATGTACATCTGGGTTGTTTCCTGCTTTTGGCTATGAACATTGCATATGAGTTTTTCTGTGAACATGAGAGTGCAATTGCTGGGTCATATGGTAGTTGCATCTTTAATATTTGAAAGAAACTGCCAAACTGCTTCTCAAAGTGACTATATTATTTTACATTCCCCCTAGCAATGTATGAATGATCTATCCGTTTTCGCTGCATCCTGGCCAGCATTCAGTGTTTTTTATTTTATCCATTTTGGTAGGTGTGTAGTGATATCTCATTGTAGTTTTGTGTTTCAGTTGCTCCACATCCTCACCAGCATTTGGTAAGGCCAGGTTTTTTTGGCTTTTTTTGGTTTTGTTTTTTAATTTAGAAGTTCTCGTAGATGTGTTATGGTATCTAATTGTGGTTTTAGTTTGCATTTGCCTGTTGGCTAATAATGTTGAATATCCTTTTATGTATTTATCTGCTGTCTCTGTATCATCTTTGGTGAAATGTCTGTTCGTGTTTTTTTTTTCCATTTTCTAATAGGATTGTTTGGCTTTTTTTTTAATTGTTTAGTTTTGAGAGAATTCTGTATATTCTGGATACCACTCCTTTTTCATGTATGTGGTTTGTAAATATTTTCTTCTAGTCTGTAGCTTGTCTCTCATCCTCTTAACATGGTCATTTGCAGAGCAAAATTTTTAATTGTGCTGAGAAGTAGTTTTTCAATCTTTCTTCTTATAAATTGTGCTTTCAAGTCTAAAATCTCGTTGCTTAGTGCTAGATCCCAAAGATTTTGTCCTATATTTTTTCTAAAAATTTTATACTTTCATGTTTTGCATTAAAGTTCATGGCCCATTTTGAGGGTTTTTTGTTTGCTTGTTTTTTTTATTTTTTATTTTTTTGCCTATGGATCTCTCATTGCTCTAGCACTATTTGTTATCCTTTCTCCATTGAATTACTTTTGCACTCTTGCTAAAAAGCAGTTAAGCATATTTGGGTGGGTCTATTTTCTGTGTTCTGTGTTATGCTGCATTGATGTTTGTGTCTGTCTCTTCACCATTACCACACTATCACAATTATTGTACCATGTAGCAAGCCTTATATCTGGTAGAGTGATTCCTCTCACTTTATTTTTGTCAACATCGTTATAGCTATTGTAGGGCCTGTGCCTTTCCATATAAATTTTAGAATAAACTGTTTTTAATCTACAAAATATCTTGCCAGGATTTTGGTAGAAATTACATTTTTTCTTTTTGGAATGATTTTTTTTTTTTCAGTCATTACACAATGTAAACATTTTTCTGTGGCCCTTTACCACTTTCTCCCTGAACCCCCCCTCCCACTCCCCCTTTCTCAGCTCTTGTGGTCTCAGTTTTGTTCTCTCCTTTTGAAAGTTTAATGGAATTATTGTGATTGTTGTATTTTTTTTCTTGTTTCGCTTATTTACTTTTTCAGCTCCCAATTATTAGTGAAGACATGCTGTATTTCTCTTTCCATATTATTTCACTTAACATAATTTTCTCTGAGTTCATCCATGTTGCTGTGAGTGGCAGAATTTCATTCCTTTTTATTGCAGAGTAGTATTCCATTGCGTATACATACCACATTTTCCTTATTCAGTTATCTGTTGATGGACATTTAGGTTGGTTCCAACTCTTAACTGTTGTAAATGGAGCTATGGTAAACATGGGAGTGCAGGTATCCCTTTGACATGATGATTTCCATTCCTTTGGGTATACATCCAGTAGTGGGATTGCTGGATTTTATGGCAGTTCTATCTGTAGTTGTTTGAGGAACTTCCATACTGTTTTCTATAATGGCTGCACTAATATACAAGGAGCCCGCACCACGCTCAACCAGTGAGCAGACCGGTCTCTATATGGGATCCGAACCCTCGGCAAGAGCGCCGCTGCGCTCCCAAGCGCCGCACTCTACCGAGTGCACCACCAGGCCAGCCCTTCTCTGTCTTTTTGATAATGGCCAGTCTAACTGGGGTGAGATGATATCTCAGTGTGGTTTTGATTTGCATTTCCCTGATGCTTAATGATGTTGAGCATTTTTTTGTGTGTCTATTGGCCATTTGTATATTTTCCTTTGTGAAGTGCCTGTTCAGTTCCTTTGCCCAGTTTTTAAATGAGTTATTTTTTTTACTGTTGTTTGAGTTCCTTGTGTATTCTGGGTATTAATCCTTTGTCAGATGCATAGTTTTCAAATATTTTCTCCCATTCTGTAGGTTGTCTTTTCACTCTGTTAAGTATTTCTTTTGCTGCGCAAAAGCTTTTTAGTTTGATATAGTCGCATTTGTTTATTTTTCATTTTGTTGCCTGTGCTTTGGGGGTCTTATTCAAAAAGAATAAGGCAGTCCTACTGTATTATTGCACAGTCCTGAAGTATTTCTCCTATGTTTTCTTTTAGTAGTTTTATAGTTTGGGGTCTTATATATAAATCTTTAATCCATTTTGAGTTGATTTTGTTATATGGAGAGAGGTACAGTTCTAATTTCATTCTGCATATGGATGTCCAATTTTCCCAGCACCATTTATTGAAGAGACAGTCCTCTCTGCAACGTGTGCTCTGTTGCCCTTGTCAAATATCAGTTGGCTGTAAGTATGTGGGTTCATTTCTGGTTCATCTCTGTTCTGTTCCATTGGTTCAAGTGTCTGTTTTTATGCCAGTACCATGCTGTTTTGGTTCCTTTAGTTTTGTAATATAATTTGAAGTCAGGTAGTATAATGCCTGTGTTGTTAGTTTTTTTGCTCAGGATTGCTTTGGCTATTCAGGATCTTTTGTTGTTCCATATGAATGTTAGGATTGTTTTTTCTGTTTCTGTGAAGAATGTCATTGGTGTTTTGATGGGGGTTGACTTGAATCTGTAGATTGCTTTGGGTAGTATGGACATTTTCACAATGTTAATTCTTCCAATCCAAGAGCATGGCATATCTTTCCATCATTTTTGCCCCTTTAATTTCTTTCAGCAGTGATTTGTAGTTCTTATTGTAGAGATCTTTCACATCCTTGGTTAAATTGATTCCTAGATATTTTATTTTTTTGGTGATTATCGTAAATGGGCTTGCTTTCTTGACTTATTTTTCTACTAATTCATTATTGGAGTGCAAAACTGCTGCTGATTTTTGCATGTTGATTTTGTATCCTGCAACATTACTGAAATTGTTTATCAGTTGTAAGAGGTTTTTTGGTAGAGTTTTTCTATATATAAGATCATGTTATCTGCAAACAGGGACAGTTTGACTTCGTATTTTCCAATCTGGATGTCCATTATTTCTTTCTCTTGCCTGATTGCTCTGGCCAGTACTTCCAGTCCTATGTTAAATAGGAGTGGTGAGAGTGGACGTACTTGTCTTGTTCCTGTTCTTACCGTACATTCAGGAAGATATTGATGGTGGGTTTGTCACATATGGCTTTTATTATGTTGAGATACTTTCCTTCTATACCTAATTTGCTGAGAGTCTTTATCATGAAGGGACGTTAAATTTTGTCAAATACTTTTTCCACATCTATTGAGATAATCACATGGTTTTTGTCCTTGATTTTGCTGATGTGCTGTATCACATTTATTGACTTGCTTTTGTTGAACCATCCTTGCAATCCTGGGATGAATCCCACTTGATCATGGTGTATAATTTTTCTAATGTGTTGCTGTATTCTGATTGCTAATATTTTGTTGAGGATTTTTGCATCTATGTTCATCAGAGATATCAGCTTGTAGTTTTCTTTTTTTGTTGTATCTCTGTCCGGTTTTGGTATCAGGGTGATGCTGGCGTCATAGAAAGTGTTTGGGAGAATGGCCTGTTTCAATTTTTTGGAATAGTATAGAGAATTGGTATTTATCCCTACTTAGAAGTTTGGTCAAATTCAGCAGTAAAGCCATCTGGTTCTGGGCTTTTCTTTGTTGGGAGACTGCTGATTACTGCTTCACTCTCTTTGCTTGTTATTGGTCTGTTCAGATTTTCAATATCTTCTTGATTCAGTCTTGGTGGTTTTTAATGTGTCCAAAAATTTATCCACTTTTTCCAAATTCGTTGGCATGTAGTTTATAATAGTCTGTAATGATTCTTTGTATTTCTGTGGTATTGGTTATAATGTCTCCTTTTTCATTTCTAATTTTTGTTATTTGGGTCTTCTTTTTTTTAGTTAGCCTAGCTAATAATGGCTTGTCTATTTTGTGTATCTTCTCAAAAAACCAACTTTTTCTTTCATCAATCTTTTGTCTCATTTTTTGGGTCTCTATTTCATTTAGCTCCACTCTGATCTTAATTATTTCTATTTACTAATTTTCGGATTGAATTGTTCTTGTTTTTCTAGTTCTTTAAGGTGTGGCATTAGGTTGTTTATTTGAAATCTTCATATTGTTTTGATGTGAGCATTTACTGCAATAAACTTCTCTCTTAGTACTGCTTTTGCAATATCCTACAGGTTTTGATGTGATGTCTTTGTTTTCATTAGTTTCAAGAAATTTTTTTTTTTTAATTTTTATTTTGTCAATATACAATGTAGTTGATTATTAT
>NW_007727521.1:632002-643786 GCF_000696425.1 Galeopterus variegatus
TGTAAGTACTTCAAAAAAATTGTGGTTGTTATATCTTCCCCCCCCCCCCCCGGTTTTTTGTTTTTGTTTTGTGTGTGTGTGTGTGTGTGTGTGTGTGAATTGATTTATTTATTTTTAGCTCCCACAATGTCCCTTTAATTTCTTCTTGGACCCATAGGTCGTTCAGGAGTATGTTGTTTAATTTCCATGTGTTTGTACAGTTTCCAGAATTTCAGTGGTTATTGATTTCTAATTTTAATCCGTTATCATCCGAAAAGATACCTGAAATGATTTCAATTTTTAAAAATTTTAGACTTGATTTGTGACCTAACATGTGGTCTGTCTTGGAGAATGTTCCATGTGCTGATGAGAAAGAAGAATATATATTCTGTAGGCTTTTGAAACTTTCTATTTTATGGGATTGTGAGACTCAAATAAAATAATGAAAGTTCTGCTGTGGTAGGACCAAAGGAAGTATAAGCAGCAAGTGGGCTTACTTTTTTCTACCATTCTTGTAACACAACAAACCCAACATTTAATTCAATTAATTAGGTTCTTTGGATATGCAGAATGAGATGGTCCACATAATGATTTTTTTCCAGTGGAGATCTAGCTAGGAAAGCTTTTGTACAGGATTTAAAATTTTTGTTTATAGAATGTGTTTTAGCTAGATGAACAAAAAAAGTGTTTTTATAAATTGTGTCTACAGATGTGAAAGAAGTCTTCATAGGCTGTTTTGGTGTTATGTAGTGGCATTTGTTGGGTGGAATTTCACTTGAAGAGCTTTAGGCCTAATGTGGCTTAAATTGCTGTCCTTTGTATGTTATATTCCATTTATTTTTACTGTGCTTTTAATTGTTACTTACTACGATTGGTTGTACTTACTCCTGACATTTAGTTGCATATAGTGTGACCTATAAAATAAAACTAACAGTAGGAATATTGTAGAATATAATTTAAACTTTGATTCAGAAGATGCTTTAGTACCTAGAGTTGTCTTCATTTTCATTAGGAGCACTCATTATTTTGCAAAGGAAGTTCTGCTAAATAGTGTGAATTTTATAATGTCAGAAATCCTTTTATTGCAGTGGTGATGGTTCTTCAAACCCAATATTTTATCCTTATTAATAGCATTGCTACTAGCCAACATTTTGTTACAGAAAATTATCTGATTTACATTCCCCCACCCTCACCTGCCCCTGGTAATCTGCCTTAAAAAGCAGGTGGAACTAGCTAAAAAAAAAACAATGAGGAGAAAAGAGCCTAACTCTGACATCTCAAAATCAATATATTATAGGTTTTCCCCTGTTTTCTTCTAAGAATTTCACAGTTTTAGCTTTTTAATGTTTATATGTCCTTCATACTTTTTGAGTTAATTTTTCATGTGTGGTGTATGATAAGGATCCAACTTTATTCTTTTGAATGTGGATATCCAGCAAATGTGATTGTTTTTTTCTTTTTTCTTTCATTTTTTAATTTTTTTCTTTTTTCCTTTTTCCTTTTTTTTTTTTTTGCAACTATGATTTTTTTTTTTCCTTTTTGTCTTTTTCGTGAATGGCAACGGATCGCAACCCTCAGTGTCGCGCCCGTACCGGACCGGGACCGGCAACGGCACCGGGATCGCAACCCTCGGTGTTGCGCCCGCACCTCGCTCAGCCAGTGAGCGGCCGGTCTGTATGTGGGATCCGAACCCTCGGCGGGAGCGCCACCGCGCTCCCAAGCGGTGCACTGTAGCAGTGCGCCACCGGGCCGGCCCCGCAACTATGATTTTTAATGGCCTTTTTTTCCCCATTGATTTTCTGTGTTCAGACTACCACTACAAAATCTATATTGAACCTGGGTGCCATGCCATCTTTTGGTCTTCATTTGATGAAATGCATCATTTACACCTTAAGTTAGTTTCTGTTCTTTTTTTCACTAGTCTGTGACATTCAGAGCAGTCTGTGACAACAGCACCAACACCTTCATAAACAACTCAGGCTTTGAAATCACGTGGCAGTGCTTAATTATGAAATGATTGTTCAAATGACCCCAAAAAGGCTTGGTTGTGTTTTTTGGGGTGTGTGTGGAGGGGGGGTGTTTGTTCTCACAGTGAACTTGTAATAACAAGACTCTATTGTTGAATTCCAATATTGGAAACACTAGTTGTGAGGATCAAGCGAGTTAAAGTATGTGAAGAACCCGACTGGAATAGGCTTTGAATTACTGTTAGTTTTCTTTTCTTTTCTTTTTTTTTTTTTCCTTTTTGTCTTTTTTCGTGACCGGCAAAGGAATCGCAACCCTCGGTGATGCTCCCGCACCTCGCTCAGCCAGTGAGCAGCCGGTCTGTATGTGGGATCCGAACCCTCGGCGGGAGCGCCGCCACACTCCCAAGCGGCGCACTGTAGCAGTGCGCCACTGGGCCGGCCCATACTGTTAGTTTTCTTTCCTCCATTCTTTTTGCTTGGCTATGATTCTAAAGCAGTTAATGACAGTTTTATTTTGCTATACAAAGAAGTGGATGTTTGTAATAAAATTGACATATATATAGGTGCTATTTGAATGGACACTCATAAGTGTATACTGATGACAGGAAAGAAAAAATAGTATTTTCAAGTTTTGTTATCATCATATGTAAAAATTTACCTTTGCTATTTTGTTTAGTAAACATTTATTGAGGGCTGGCCCATGGCTCACTTGGGAGAGTGTGGTGCTGATAACCCCAAGGCCACGGGTTCAGATCCCTATATAGGGATGGACAGTTAGCTCACTTGGGAGAGCGTGGTGCTGACAACACTAAGTCAAGGGTTAAGATCCCCTCACCAGTCATCTTTTAAAAACAACAACAACAAAACACATTTATTGAGAGCACTTAGTCTATACTAGGATGTGCTATGCATATTGTATCTTTTAAAAAACATATTTTGTTAAACCTAATGGCTTAAGCATAATGACAACTGATCTTAATCTATATTGAATATTTAGAATTATCGCTAGTAAAAATCTCAAAATTCTGCGCAACTGCCAGATTGTTTTGTCATGGAGGGAAGTTTGATAACCTGATGTATTGTGTCTCAAACCACCACTGCCTAGCCTCAGTGGTGAAGCAGCAAATGCAAAGAATAGGTTACTTATACTTTTTCTTCAGATATCTTAGATCTTTTATGCTAGTATTTTAATGAACAGTTTGGGAGTGGACGTAGGCAGTTTGGGATATGTGGTGATACACACATGTGGACACATGAATGTATAATGCATACATATATGTATAGTGGTAGTGTTGAATTTTGCTTATTGAGATAATAATAAAAGTGAAGACTTTCTTTCCCTTCAGCCCACAGTTGCTGTTATCGTATAACAGTGTCAGATATAGAACTTCTAGTATAGAGTAAAAACTGAATTGAGCAGGGAGTCTTGTAAAGGACACATCACAAGTGATGGTTTGTTTTAACCAGATCATCAAAGCACTCTTACTGATTTTTTGATGGGTTGTGGAATTGGTTTTGTAATACTGATTTTATTTTTTTGTGATGGTATTTGATGTGATGCAACTTCCTTGTAATGGAATATGAAGTAATGGTAAGTGGAGAATTTGGAACCTAAATAGATTCATAATAGTTTAGGTCTGAAAGAAACCTTAGAGGTCAAGGTTTTTTGCTTCATTCATCCCTTTTGACCTCTGTCACATGAAAGCACAAAGATAGTAGAAAACTTGTTAATGTCACCTAGCTAATTATGGCAGAGTCAAATAAGAACCCCGATGGTTGGTCTTCAGTTCACTGTGTTTTCCCTTACACCACATCTTTTATGGTAACCATAGCAGCAACAATAGTTGATTTTAAGTACTTTCCTTTATTTGGCTTTAAACTTCTTGAATTTTGTACCTGGTATGTGTACAAGATGTTGTAGTTTACTGGATAATCAAAATGTAAGGGTTGTTGCCTTCCCTTTTCCAGTGTGTTGCCAATTTATATGTGTGTTTATATATACACATATTCACTCATTTACATTGTTTGCTTTAGTTCCTTTATCCATAAAATTGGATGTATTATGATTTGCTTGCTTTTCCTCATAAACTTATAAAATATTCTCAAATTTTGTTTGCTGTAGATAATGATTTTAGTGCATAGTTGTATAATAGCTTTATAAGGGGCCTTAGGTATCATCTGGTTTAGGCTCTCATTTTGCATGTAAGGAAACTGAGGCTAAGTGAGGTGAGTCAGTTGCCCAAGATGTCATGACTTTGCAGTGTTAACCTACAACTGGAAACCAGGCCTCAGTCCAGAGTTGCAACGTGTTAAGGTTGATCACGCATGAGTTTGTGGAGTCGCAAACCTGGACATGCATTGTGATTCTTCCAATAGATGTGTGTGACTTTGGAAAGTTAATTTCTCCAATCTTTGATTTTTTTTTTTCTTTTGTGAAATGGAGATATATTCCTTCATAGGATTGTCATGAGGATTAGAGATGGTAAATATAGAAAGCAATGTTGAAGACATTCAGATGTTCCCGGGCCATATTTCTTCTTTTCAGATTTACATTCTTTATCATATACAAGGGCGATTCAAAAAGTTCATGAAAAGATTCATATTATCTTTTAATTCTGTTTTCCATGAACTTTTTGAAGTACCCTCCTGCATAGAATATAATAATGCACATTGATTTTGAAAGGGCTCCTTTCTTCTCTGAACACACAGTATTGTAACTATCATAAAATTAATCTGCCTAAAATTGATGCTGTTTATAAGAAATTTTATCAAGCACATTTAATGAGTAATAATTTGCTTGTTGGAAAATGTAGTAGAACTTTAAGGAGATAATTTGGTTGGCACAAGCCCCTTAAAAAAATCTTTTGTTAGACTCGGTGTTATATATTTTCTTCTGGTAAAGTAGCCTATGGAGCTCCTGAGCCTCAGAGACACACTCCGTTTTATTTAAAGGACCCTAACCAAAATGTCAGTGGTAATCTGTGGGTGATGATTTTTGTTGGTGGTTTCTTAAATTGTTTTTTTTTAATATTCTAATGTTTTTAAAAATACTGTGTACAGTGAAGATATGTAATGGGGGGTTGGGAGTGTTAGTTTTATTTGCTAACTATTTTAATTGGTCCAGTCTTTTTAATTTGATTAGGCTTGTTTATACCACCGTGGGAAGTGAAATGATCTTTAGATCTGTAAAAGCTCTTTTAGTTCTGACATTCTAGAATGTGACATTGATTGTAAAGATTTGGAAGATAGAATTTCCCTGAATCTAGTTTTCTTTTGTTTTGATTTTTTCTTTTCTTATTACTTGCCAGGACATCAAGGACATTCTTGAAGGAAAACATACTGAAGGGTGGGCAACAAGAGAAGGATCTGTAGGAGGGATTATGTATTCAAAAGATTGAGTGGTTTATGGGTGAGAGCAGCCTCAGTTTGGGAGCTTCTTCTTCCTTCCTGCTTTGGGATAAGAGATGGTTAAAAATAATACTAATAATACTGGTCATAGCTGACACAAAATTCTTACTATGTGCAGGGCACTTTTCTTAGTAATTTAAAATTTTTAGCTCTTTTAATCCGCAACAGTCCTCCAAGGCACTATTACTACCCTCAGTTTATATATGAGGAAGCTGAAGTTCTGGGAAGTTAAGTAACTTGCCTGAGGTCCATACAACTAGCAAGTGATAGAGCTTGGATTTGAACCCAGTCAGTCTTGCTTTAAAGTCTGTGCTCTTAATTATATGTTATGTGGCCTTTGAAATCTGTGAATGAGTGAATAAATGTTCTGAGAATTGAAGTATTGATACCACTTGCATGTCACTTTTGCTAGAGAGATGGACTCTAGGCAGGAGTCTGTGACGCATTTAGGATATGAATTAATTCAACAGGTATTTACTGAGTATCTGCTTTGTGCCAGGAATAAGACAGACAAGGTTTATTCCTTCAAGGAGCAGATGTTCCAGGGGGAAATCTGACAATAAACAAGTAAACAATTAGACAAGATAATTTCAGAATATCAGTGCTGTGAAGAAAAGTAACTGGTGTAGTAGATTGCAGGGATGGGGTCTTGTCACACAGTGCTTAATATCATATATTGATTTATGGTGTTGGATATTATCTTCCAAACATTTTTTTCTAATTAACCCTACAACCGCTGAATTAAAGGAGAATGTTAAACCTAAAAATGAATTTATTATACAAATCTTCAGTTATCTTTTAAATTCTTTTAAACTCATAAAGTTGGAGTGTGTTATACTACTGAAGAAATAGAAACAGAGAAAAATGCTTTTTAAAAATCCAAAAAAATCAAAATAATGGCAGGCAACAGCTACCCTGCATGCCAGGCTTTAGCATGCCAGGCTGTTGGGCTGATGGAGTGGTCCCTGGCTACTGTCCATAGTGCAATATTGGCAGTTCTGTTTTTGTATGTAAGTCAGGGTCATCATGTGCCAGCCTATGTATATTTTCATCTTCCTTCATTTTTTGTAGAGTCTAGGGCAGGAGACTCAAGTCATATACATCACTCGAAAAGAGTTCTAATGTAATCATAATTTATAATAATAGCAGTTTTCATATTGAGTGCTTTCTATGTGCCAGACATATTTCATCATTACAGATTATTTTGTTTGTTTATGAAGAAAGAGGAGAAAACCTAAAGGAGTTAAGTAACTTGTCCAAAGTCACACAGCTAAAGAATGGTAAAGCCAGTATTAAACCCAGGTCAGTCTGACACCTAGTTTATGTGATCTTACCTTTTAACTAGACTGGTTTTCATGGTCCACTTCACATAGAAAACTATGCAAGAGCTTTCAAAATTGAACTTCAAAGAGCCCTCTCAACTTTATCAAATGGAAGGGCAGTGAACTCTCCAGGTTTTCCAGTTCCAAATTTCTAGAGTGATTAGGTTTCAGAGAGCAACCAGTAGAGGGGAAGTGCTTTATGAGTATGTGTATGCAAAGTTGATGTGTATCTGACATCTTTTGATTAAGTATATGGCAGTCAGTATTTTCTATTTAAATCATTTAATAGAACTAGAATTAGTTTAGGAAAGTAATAGATTAACTTGAAATGTAATTTTCAAGATTTTTGTGCTTTTTGCTGTATTTGGTGTCCTTATGAATGCATTGTAATCTAGCCTTTAATTTGTTATTTTTCACTGCTATTTTACAAGGACAGCCAGTTTCTTTAATCTTAAGAAAGTAAGTAGAGTATAGATTCCTGACTGGCTAACTGTTAATTTCCACTGTTTTACATTAAATCACTTTGATGTTATAGTTTAATTTTTGTGATCCTTAACCCCTAAAAACTTCCCATTATGAATTTTGAATTCATTTTATTTAAAAGTGTGTGTTAAATTCTCTATTACACAGTCCAATTTGGTAGCCACTAGGCACATGTGTTAATAAGCACTTGAAATGTGGCTAGTCCAAATTGAGATGTGTTGTAAATGTCAAATA
This sequence comes from Galeopterus variegatus, assembly GCF_000696425.1. NCBI lineage: Eukaryota > Metazoa > Chordata > Mammalia > Dermoptera > Cynocephalidae > Galeopterus > Galeopterus variegatus. Next base: position 639,396 of record NW_007727521.1, read on the forward strand.
CACACTGGATTCTAGAGATTTAAAAAAAGTAAATATTTCAATTTTTATGTTGATTACACATTGAAATAATTTGAATTTGTTGAAGTAAATAAAATATTGTTAAAATCCTTTTCACCTTTTTACCGTTTTTAATGAGGCTACTAGAAAATTTTAAATTCTATTTGTGGCTTGCATTTGTAGTTGCCATTATGTTTCTGTTGGACAGTACTAGTTAGTAATATCAAATGAATTCTGTACTACAAGAATTAGACAAACCCAGCGTGTCTAGCTTTTTTCTTCTAAAGATTAAAACTTACCTAATTAGACCGTTGTCATAATAAGAATGTTTATTTAAATAATTGGAACTGCATTGGTTGGGCTTAAAGAAAATCTGTTGCTGAATAACAAAGAGGATATATAAGCCTCCTGTGGAAACTCCCCGCCCTGGGTACAGCTGTTGCTAGGGGAGATGTGATTTAGAGCATTCATTAGGATGATAGGTTGAAGAAACAGAAAAGTGTTTGAATATAATTGGTTTAATATGATACTAATAATGCAGGTCATAACATAACTTTAGTGAATCAGACATTTCCTTTTATGGGAAAGCATAAACCACATTGATTCAAGATATTTTCTTAAAATGTTTCAAATATTTAAGATGTTTAAGATTTCTTTAGTTTTATTAAGAATAAAATAGAAACAAAATTGAAGAAAAATGGTGTTCATTAGTCTGCAATATTTTTTTTAATATTGATAGTCTTTATTTTTTGGCCTCAATGTAATTTCATATTAGGAAACTGGGTAAGATTAACTATTTGATTAACTTTTAAAATATTTTCTTAAATAAAAATAAAAATTACTAAGTTTCATAGGAACAGTCTATTCATAAGCCATACAGTAAGTCTACTTATAGTAAGTATGAATAATTTATTTATCTCACTCCTCTTGTATTACTCTTGTAAGAGTTGAAGAATTAGTTGGAGTTTCTGTACTGTAAAGTTATAGTTGTTAATTTTTAAAAACTATATTAACACTATATTAATAACAATATATTATGTTAATTTTTAAAAACTATATTAACACTATATTAATAACAATATATTATGTTAATTTTTAAAAACATTAGGTCATATGCTAAATACGTTCAAAATTTTTAAATTTGAAAGTATTTGCTTTTATTAGTATTTGATTTATTACTTGAAGTTTGTACTTGTTCTTCGAGGCATCTCTTAGGAATAGATGTTTTTGTGTGGGCAGTGGGAAGAGGATGTGTTAAGGCAGCATAGCTTTATCTACGTTCAAAATTTTTAAATTTGAAAGTATTTGCTTTTATTAGTATTTGATTTATTACTTGAGGTTTGTACTTGTTCTTCGAGGCATCTCTTAGGAATAGATGTTTTTGTGTGGGCAGTGGGAAGAGGATGTGTTAAGGCAGCATAGCTTTATTATCACAGCTCTATTTAGTTGACAGATTTACCTCCCAACTTTGTTCACTGGCAGCACAGCCAAGGAAAAAGTGAACCAGTGATATTCTTTAAATTGGCCTATTTAAGGGATTATTCAGCCTAAGATTCTACTTTCTTATACATAAAACTGTTAATATATTTTAATATTAATTTTACAGATCCTTCTGCTGAGGAATTGAGAAAACTAATGATGTTGCATGGAGGTCAATACCATGTGTATTATTCCAGATCCAAAACAACACACATTATTGCCACAAATCTTCCTAATGCCAAAATTAAAGAATTAAAGGGGGAAAAAGTAATTCGACCAGAATGGATTGTGGAAAGGTAAGTTTCATTTTGATTAAATTAAATTGATAAGTTTTTAAAAAATTGGTATGCTTTCTATTTCTATTATAAATATTTATCTAACATATTGCCTCTATTGACAGGGTGAAAAATAATTAACATCTTAAACAACACTACTGTACTTTCGCTGCGGGTAGAACAGGGATCCAAACCCTTGACCCTGAGCATTATAACACTGAGCTGTAACCAACTAAGCTAACTGACTAGCTCTATACTACATTACTTTTTAACCCATTGATAGTTCAGGTAGCCTAGAATTTGGCATCCTATTAAAAGTAGTATGTTAATGTTCTTGTGCCCTCAGCTGCCAGAAATTAGGGATGATGACTCAAGTAAGCAGCAGGAAGTAGTTGTGGGAGGGAGTTGAGCAAGCATGTTACTCATTCAACAAATAATTTGTGCACCTGTTATGGGCTAGGCACCTATTATGGGCTATGTACTTGGGAAATGTCAGTGAACAAAGATCTCTCCTGTACCTCTTGGAGCTTACATTCTGTTGGGAGTGATAGATAATAAATAATCTTAATATATGAGTATATTATACAATATGTTTTAAAATCATGTATTGTATGGTTTTTTTTCCCTTAGCATTTTTTTTTTTTTGGTGTGTTCAGTACTGTATCAATTTCTTTGAAGTGCTCTTATGTAACTTTGCTTCCTTGCTTTCTCTTTATCTCACAGGGCAGACTTTCTCTGACATGAGACAGATTAGGGTTTTTTTCCTTCCTCTTTTAGTCATTTCCAATTTGTCTTCTTTTTTCTTTTCACTGGCGTGATCATCTGTGAGGATTAGGTCTACTTAGAGTTGGCTGTCATTCCGTGAGATAGTTGGGCAGTGCCCGGGCCAGCCCAGAGTTTGCATCTGATTCGTGTGTGACTTTTCTGTGTAGTCAGACTGTCATTACTAATAATAAACCAAGTTGGTATTAGGACGAGGGATTTTAGACAAAGCCTTGGTAATGACTGCGGTAGTCTCACCTGTGCCCTGGTCCTATGTATGGCACCCCTTCATCTTGAGTACGAGTTTTAATTGTGTTAATGCTGTGGACATTTCCAAGTGGAATGAATTACTGGTCTGTAATTTGGATTTTGGTTCCTGTTACTTAGACAGTTTTCATGAATGCAAATGAATTACGTCTTTATTACAAAGCATTACGAAGCAAACGTCAAGAGAAGCCAGGATGTGAACTTAATTTTGGCACAGGTCCTGCATTTTATAAGCCTATTATCAGGAAACTTGGTCCAAATTACCATGGACCACTGTGGCATCTAAATATGCTTTTCTTAGAAATGAAATGTCATTTCCCTTGTCAACAGGGCAAGTGTCCTCATTTTTCTAGGTGTAAATTTTACTGAACTACCTCTACACATTGACCTGGTTCTTACTTTATATCTACTTGTGTAACAGTTGGCCCCATTAATAGGTTAATCAGTATAGTCTGTCAGTTTTTTTACTGAATGAAACTAACTGGCCTCAGAACTTTAATCCCATTGTAGCAGTATTGGATTTAATTCGTATAAATTCGTATAATGTATGCTATACGAAGTTATTACGCCTAGCCCAATGCCTGGCACATTGTAGTGACATAACATATGGAAGCTACTGTTGTTGTTTTCTCTTTATTCTGTAAATATTGGCAAGTATTAGAAAGCAAATTACAAAAGTTCAAAAGTGCATTACTACTTCCAGAAAGCCAAATGTATCTTACACATAAAGAGTTCTTTAAACCTTGGGAAATTAAAGCTGAAGGCCTGTCCGTAGAACATCCCACTGATTTCTTCTCTTGCACTCTGTTCTCATGACCTAGCTACTGTCTATCTGTTATATAGGATTGATGAACATAGCTTTTGGCTGTGTGTCTCATTATAAAGGACTTGTGACGTTTACAGGATAAGAAGTTGGCATCACTCCAGCATTGAGCTGTGTTGTCACAGGTGATGCTATCATTGTGCTAGGGATAGAATTTTGATCTACAATAATAGTTTGGCTTTGGAGGAAATGGGAGAGATCCATGGACAGTAGGCAAGTGGGATGGCGAGTGAGGAAGGGCTTTTATTGGGTGGGACTTGATTTGCTTGGAAAATGATGTTTTTCATTACATCTGTTTTCTTTACAACTGTTGTTCTTGCTGAGTGCATCTAGGGAGATAATAAAATAGAAAAAGCAATTGAAATAGTTAAGTTTTAAAATTCAATTTAATGGATTTTATTTTAGTTTGGAGTCAGGTTTTTAAGTAATTGAAAGTGACTTTGGACATAATGATTATATGGCCTATTGGCCTCTTTTTTTATATGAGAAAGCAGGGCCAGTAGGGTTAACTGATTTTCCCAAGAACAGAGCAAGATTTAGAATCCAAGTTTTTTGACTCCTGTTTGGGTCTGTTCTTTGCCACTTAGTTAAGCTTGATATAGATGAGTTGGCCTACATGGAAATGGATCAGTTTGGTTATATATCTTAATATATAAAAGAAATGCTAAGTGTCTATGATGTCATTACAGCATGGAATCTGCAATGCTGTTTTTTTTCACACTCTAATTCCAATCTTGTTGATCTCTTCTTCTTTTTTTTTTTTTTTTTTTTTTTTTTTTTTTTTTTTT